>NW_007577958.1:445628-518425 GCF_000690725.1 Stegastes partitus
ATGGATGGATGGATGGAATTTCCTTGTCTTGGGTTCTGGAGAGTTTGCATGTTAGCGGTGGGGATAATTCCTTTTTCCTGAACCATTCTGTTGAGGAGCAATCAGCAAATAAGTGTTGAAAGCTGAGATGGGGTTTGTGTCACAAGGAAAGGTCACCGACATGTTTGGTCATCATCAAACCAAAGTCGTCCTCCTGATGTGAAAATCGACTCGCTGTTCGTCCTCGTCAAGGAGACGAACGGAGCTTTTGACATGTTGAGCTCTCAGAAGTACGGTTGCAGGTCTCAGCATCATGTTGCCGTGTGAGGGAAAGCTCTTCCCTCCTCAGGAAAGCTGCAAAGGCTTATATTGTGAAGTTACCTCTTTACCAGTGCATGATCCTCTTCACTCTGCTCACTCTTTGTGCCCTCCCCCTCCCAGGTATATGGCTCCAGAAGTCCTGGATGAAACCATCAACATGAAACACTTTGATTCCTTCAAGTGTGCCGACATCTACGCGCTGGGCCTGGTGTACTGGGAGATTGCGCGTCGTTGCAACGCAGGAGGTAAGAACACGAACTGCAGCTGATGGTGGGGGTAAAAAAAAAAAATGATGACTCAACTGCATTACATCAGAGATTGATCAGGCTTCTCCGTTATGTCCTGCAGGTATCCACGAAGAGTACCAGCTGCCCTACTACGACCTCGTACCCTCTGACCCGTCCATAGAGGAGATGAGGAAGGTGGTGTGTGACCAGAAACTGAGGCCCAACGTGCCCAACTGGTGGCAGAGCTACGAGGTATTTCACACTATGTACACTAACAGCTGCACTTTTCTAAAAATATGCTGAGAGGCTGTATAGGGAAGCAGTTGGGCTTTATTTGCTTGGCAGTACAAGATGTTCTGACTCGACTACTAATTTGGGCTGCTCATGTCTAAATCAGTGTTGTTGGAGTGTATTTTGAGAGTTTTGTGTCATTCATCTTCCATTGTTCTTTTTATATCAGTCAATAATAGGTCCAGAAGCCTATTAAAGGGCCGGCAGGTTTCCTTCTGCGTCACTTCATAGAAGTGCAGGGCTGAGCAGGGCTGAGCAGTGGGAATTTATCGATGCAGGAGGATTTTTCTTGATGTGACTTTTGTAACCTCAAAGGTTTCTCTGAGACTTTTATCTTAAACATCCTTTATTTCATCGGTTTAAAATATTAGTGCAGATCAGAAACTACATTTAACGGGACAATCAGAGATCTTATTTAACCGAAGACTTGAAAGTATTCTTCTTAAAAGTTGCCAGAATTCCGTCATTTATCATAAGAAGAAACTAGAATTGTTGAATTTTCCTTCAACGAATCATGTGTGACTTTTGTTTTTTTGGGGGGAAACCTAACCAAACACCAAGGTTGTGATATTTCATTAAAATCGCATCAGTCTACATTTAAAAAGTACCAAAAATGAACTGATTAAAAAGTAAAATAAATGTAATTTGTGCTTCGTGGCAGCTGTGACTGACAATCGTGTAACAAAATGTTGAGTAGAGCTGAGCTGAACTGCAGGCTGAGCAGATAGGGCACCATTATGGAGCCAAAAATATAAGCAGTAAAACCTCTCTAAAATGTTTTTCCTATTATTGGTAACACCCTGGGTGCTTGGAAGAATGTTATCCATGTTGGTTGTTTTGTTTTTTTTAATGGTTGTAAATCACAGAAACCAAATTGTAGTTTTTTCTTTTTTGCGTGCTATAACAGCATTATTACATTGTTATACTGCACAAAAGACATGTTTGAGTTCTCTCCACCATGCTTGTGCTGTTTCCACAGAGGCACAGGACTTTATATTGAGTGAATAAAAACACAACAGTAGCCAAACACTGACCAGGAAGTGCTTGTAGTTGAGAGGATTAGAGGTAGAAGTTGTGTTTCGTAACTCTAACCCGTGTGTCCTTTTGTCTGCACAGTCGCTGCGTGTGATGGGGAAGATCATGAGGGAGTGCTGGTACGCCAACGGAGCGGCCAGACTGACGGCCCTGCGCATCAAGAAGACTCTGTCTCAGCTCAGCGTGGAGGAGGACGTCAAGATGTGAGCGGCCAGGCGGCGCGAAAGACGTGCTGGAGACGCACAACCAGACCACACTCCCATAGGAAACAAACACTAAAGACAGACTGCAAATGAAAAACCCTGCCAGTTTTAAAGCCACACTCCAAGTTGTGACAAGGCCTACCTCACCTTTTTAGCCAAAACTACTGAGAATCACCCTCCCTCCTCCCTCCTCCTCCTCCTGACTTTTCTCTCCCCCCCGCCACCCCTTTGTTCCTCACGTGTCCCCCTCCTCCCCTCTGTTCCCCTTCGACCCCCCCTTCTCCACGGGCCACAACACTACAGCACTACCACTGTTAATATCATCGCACTCAGTCCTTTTCGTTCTCATTTCTCATGGCAGGAATTATTACTATTGTACAGTGACAGGATTTTTTATTTTTTTGTTTTGTTTGATCTTTTTACCTCTCTGAAATTGTCCAATGACGGACTAAACGGCGTCCAGAAGAGCGGAGCATGTCGTGGGTTTTTAAAGAACGACAAACATCACATTCTGTCGCTGTAGGTGTGTGAAGAGGAGGAGGAGGAGGAGGAGGAGGGGGGAGGAAGAGGCTGAAGCACTGTTTCTAGTCGTGTGTGTACAAGGTGTCTGGACTACTAGCATGTTTCTAAGACACTAAGCTGTCTTCTGGTATAGGCTGTAGTTCATTAGACATAATCAGTTATCGGACACTCGGTCATTTAAGCATGAACAGCCAGATTGTGCTTCTTTTTTTTTCTTTCTTTTTTTTTTTTAAAATCCCACACTTGAATATCCTCCAGAAATTAGTTGCACTCAACTGTAGCTTCCTCATCGCGCGTGAGACCCCCGCAGGTATCACAAAAGCAGATGCGGTCCAGTCCTGGTGTTAGTTTGAAAAAATGTGGCAGGGATAATGTTTGGGATGGTTTGTTTTTTTTTTGTTTGTTTTTATTTATTTGTTTATAGTTTTTATTTCATGTTGATGAACACTGTGAGATGAGATGTGACAAACCAGTCTTGATATGAAAACGAACGTCCTAGTTCAGCTGGAGCCTTCACCATCAGACGTTAAAGGGTTATCGCGTTCATTTTAGCGAGGTGAAATCCGAATGTAGCCGTAACCCTGTTCGGTGACGGGCGACGACATCGAGCAAACTGAGCGGACAAGAGGCGTGTGAAATGGCAATGAGAAATACCGTTTCTGTTTTTTTTTTAAGTATATTTTTTGTGTTTCGTGTAAAGACGTCATGATGGGTGTTCTCTTCTGACTTTGACATTAGACACTACTGATGATGGGTACATATGATTTGTAAATAAAACATGCAATTTTTTTTTTTTGTTTTCCTTTTATGCCACAAGCACCAGTGGGACATTTGAACAGTGATTTTAATTGGATGGTACTTTCAGAAGTCTGTTGTTTGATCTGTCTGCATGGTTTCTAACTGTGCCAGGAAATAGACTGTGTTATCTGCTGGAATTTGTTTTTCAGTTGCTCCTCTCTTGGCAATTTGGTGGTACTACTGATCCCAGATCACTTTGCTGCAACTTCTGTTTTTTTGTTTTTAATATAAATATATATATGTAATTGTATTGCTTGTTGGGCTCTATTGCGAGCACAGCAATGCAGATCTGTTTCTACACATGTCCTCTGGGGTGACATCTCGTTTTTCTCATTGACACTGGAATCCTGAGGAGCATCATGGAAACCTTAAATCCTGATACTGCCACTGGCTATTTATTCAGAAACACAGACGACTGCTGACAGTTCACACGCAGGGAACACACGGTTAGATGTAAAACGTAGTCGAGAAGTTTTACCCCTCAAGTGAAACTGCATGTTTTTCATTTTACGTCTGCGGCTCCGAGTCTTTCTGCGGACGAGACTATGAAAGTGTTACACTGACATTTGTCACCATTGGGCTCTGCACTGTTATGTCCACAAGGGCGTTAGTTAATGTTAGTTAAGCCATCTCTTGATCCAGAATCCATGTGTCATGTTTCGTATCCATTTTGCATGCTGTCAAACACTGGGTCCTCTGCACTGAGGTAGTTGAACTTAAGACATGTATTTCCCGCCTCTTATGTGTCCTTTTCCGTTTTTGTTTTTTTTTTTTGTTTTTGTTTGCGTCGTTGGCTATGTACCCCAGAAATGTTGCTGCTACTGTTAACATGGGTAGTAGTTCAGCAGGCAGAGCGTAGCGGACAAGAGAGCCGGGAGGGGAAATGGGAGACTGCTGTCAGTTGAACCAAAATTGTCAAAAACACTCCTGTCCATGTTTGGTTTGTTGCCATGGGTATATGACCATCAGACATCCTGTTCATAGGTAATACTTTCAAAATAATATTGTGCAGATCTTTTCAGAATTAGTTCAAAAGTGTATATAGATGATATACAATAAATTCCTCTTTTTCTTATCTGTGACTTTGACCGGTGCTTTTTCCAACATGCCATGCAGTGTTTTTTTGTTTTCAGCAGCTCCTTTACAATTTAATTAAATCAACTTTTAGACCTTGTTAACCTAGAAGCTGCAGTGTACCAGCTACAGTCTCAAAAACACTCATTCCGACAGCTTCATAAGAAGCACAACCTGAGAAACTAGTCTTGCCAATTTGCAGGGTGGGACTTTTGGTATCGCTATTCCTACGAATCGGTTTCCATTTTGAACACGTATGGCTGAATTCCAACATTACAACCTTCCATTGTGTCGTTAAAAAGTAGTTTGCAGTGTTTGTGTGGAGACAGGTGGCAGAATAGTGCACGGAGAGAGATAGATGTGCACATAAGAGAGTTACAGCGAAGCCATTCTAAGGCAGGCAAGGATTATTTCATAAAAAAAAATCTGAATATGCAGCTTTGATATACAGAGGTGAGTTTAGAGGTTTAATCCAGGGGTCTCGAACTCCTTCTTCTTCTTCCAACACACCTGATTCAAATGATCAGCTCATCATCAAGCTCTGTAGAAGCCTGATAACGATCCTGATCATTTGAATCAGGTGTGTTGGAAGAAGGAAACATCTAAAACTTGCAGGATTGCGGCCCTCGAGGACTGGAGTTCGAGACCCCTGGTTTAATCACTGACCAGAGAGGGATGTGAGCATACACTAGGATTTAAACAGGATCACATTTCCTGAAATCTGTCTTGACAAACAGGTGTTTTCTGAAATCATTCTGTCCATACTGGCATTTCAGAGCTCCTTTGAAACAGCCAGCATCACAGTGGACAATTAGAAAGTATCAAAACTGATATTTGTCCTCCTTGTCAAAATGTGGAGCCTACATTACCCATAATGCAACTTCAACAACTGCCAACACACTACAGATATATAGATCCATCCATTATCTATACACCGCTTAATCCTCACTAGGGTCGCGGGGGGGCTGGAGTCTATCCCAGCTGACTCAGGGTGAAGGCAGGGGACACCCTGGACAGGTCACCAGTCTATCACAGGGCCACACTTAAGAGACAGACAACCAAGCACACTCACATTCACACCTACGGACAATTTAGAATCACCAATTAACCTCAACATGTTTTTGGACCTGTGTGGGAGGAAGCCGGAGAACCCAGAGAGAACCCACGCTGCACGGGGAGAACATGCAAACTCCACGCAGAAAGATTCCGCGAACCGGCAACCTTCTTGCTGCGAGGCAACAGTGCTACTAACTGCGCCACCCTGCAGCCCAGATATATATATGAATATGTGAATTTCCTTGAAGTCTTCTCTCTCCCCTTTAGATCTGCTCAACCTGCTGTTGCCACGTGGCCTAAACACGAAGCTCAGGTCGCGTTCTAACGACAGAAAATGAGAACATATTTAAAATGCATTTTATTTTCCTTTACAAGAAACAAAAGCAGACAAAGAAATAAGATGAAGGGGAAAGGGAGTGGGGGAAACCAGTATATAAAGAGATGCAACCTCTGGCGTCCTGAAAAAAATATGTACAATTCAAAATAATATCCATACAAAACATGCCACATACAATAAAAATGATCATTATATTTATTCATATTCCCTAAAAGTATCTCTGCTGTACAGATGCAACATCTTTTTAAAAAGTAGGTGAGGTTAAAAAAAACCTTCAATTTGAGCAAACTTTATTAAATTATAAGATATGCAGAGAACTTAAATTAAGATTCAGAGAAGTTAAAAATTATTTAGGCTAAAATCCAGTGAGAGCGGCATAATGTCTCGTCATGGTCTTCCCTTGAAATAGAAACATACCAAAAAATATATATATCACTGCTTCGGATACTTGATCAATATCTACCACTTTAGAGAAGTTCTCTGTTATACTATGAGAGTGCAATTCATTACCAGGTTAAGTATGGGATTAACTTTGAGTATTACATCATAACATACATTAGGCCAAGTAACCATTTCACAAGGTTTACCAACACATTCACTTCTATAGGGAAGATATAAAAAAGCAAAAAACACTAACAATATTCTAGGGAATTCAAGATTTTCCATTCAAGACTATATTAATCCAATTGTGACCGATTAAGGGACAGGTTTTGGTAATCAACAAGCAGTAGCATAAATAAAAAGAAAAAAAAAAGAAAAAGAAAAAAATAAACACGAACAATATTACATAAATACAAATGCTATGCACCATTGTACTGCTTTATGCAAGAAGTGATTTTTATGTCTAATTATCGACTCTCGGCGCGAATCCAAACGCTTCTGAAATCACCTCGGCTTCTCGTCGCGACTGATTCGAGAAAGACCAGACGGTTTTTCTCATACCTATTTTTAACAAACTTGTCTCAGAGCTTATAGCAAAAAACACTAATAGAAAAACAGGTAAATGCAAAACACTCTGGTTCATATACATAAAGATATTAGTTTGCCATTTTACATATATTTATATTTATGTACAGCTTTATCTTTGTTAAAATGATATCCAGTGGTTGATTTTTTTTTTTTGTTTTATTTTTTTTTTTTCAATTTTATTTTTCTACACTTTTGACTTTATTGATTACAAAGGGGCTGGATAAAGAGTTGCTGTCCCCTAATGCATATACTATATTTACAGTTTGTACAACTTTGCATTTTTAAATCATGTGAGGTCTTAGGTTAAGGGGAAGGAGGAAACAAAGTAGTATGGGAAGGTGGAGTTTTTTTTAGTAAAGCTCCCTTTAAAGACTTTTTTTTTTTTCTTTTCTTTTTTCATTCATCTTACACAAGAAATGAAAAACAAATGCCCTTTTTTCCAATAAGTCTTTCCCTGCCATCAGTTCAGCCTCAAGAAGACAGTACCAGCACTAGAAAAAAGCACACTACAGGGGGAAGTAGAAACACTGCAGGCTGTACTCAGGCGGAGGAAGACTTACTACAGTAAAATTTAACAACAGTCCATTAAATAATGCAAGAGAGGAAGAGGCATGATTCAAAGTTTAAGGTCGAGTTGTGAAAAGATCCGAGCTGTTGGGGGAATAAGAAGCATTAAATGGGACAGTAGTCATGCATCCACTGGCTCGTGTTTTTCCTTTTTTTTTTTCTCTTTTTTCTTTTTTTAAACAACTTCAATGTATGAAGCAACCAGCTAAAGGGTTCATTTTGGATTTCCATAATCAAAGCGATCCTTGAGCCATTTACTCACACCGTTTACTGTCTGGAGCAAACTGAAAAAAGGCGGATGTTATTGTGCTTTCACACAGCTAATAGCATGGTTTTGAGATTCATAAATAAAAAAAAAAAAAAGAAGAAGAAGAAGAAAAAAAAAAAAGCTACATCAATATCCAGGATGATTTGGTGGCATACAGGACACCCACTAAGCTTGATTGTGATTTTAATGCAATATCTTATCAAAACTGTCATATATTTCCTCTGTATAAATAATCCATGAATAATAATTATGTTGGCTCATTATTGTAAATCATCATCAGCATAGAGTAGATAGAGCAAACCTGCTGCTAAAGATTCCCTGCTTGTCCGAGAAGGCTAAGCCCATAAAAACAACCCCCTCCCCCCACCACTGATACCACCACCGATACCACCACCACCGCCGCCGCTGCTGCCCCACCCCTACCCCCCCACAGAGTAATTCCACAGTAGCAGTTAACAGTTTTTTTATACAAAGCAGTCACTTCCCGCTAAATCAGTGAGGTAGACTGGGTCCGACTAAAACCCACCTTGGAGCTCCACACAGTCAAGAAACATCTGGTGCCGCTGGAGCCACAGATCAATAGCATCTCAAATTTTATATTTACGTACATCTTTTTTTTTTTCTTTTCTGTTTTTTTTCTCCCTCCCTCCCTCCCTCCATCGATCATATGTAGTTCTTACACAGAGCCACATCAAGATTGTCTAGCGAGCCAATATCCGTGTTGTCGTCGTGAGTCATTGATGAGGGGGGGAAAGTGCCATTTCTGGGAGGTGAGGAAGAGGGGAGGAGAAGGAGGAGGAGGAGGTGTGGTCAGGCGGGACAGGAAATAGGTCCAACTTCAAAAAAATGCATCCTTAGTTCACTCTTAGTATTTTTAAAATGGCTTTTTGTCGAAGCTCCGGGTGAGCTCTGCACTACAAGGACTGATAGCAGAGGGTCAGAATCATTTGGTAGATGTTGAGGATTGTTTTCCAGCCACCGTAAGCTTATTGAGAATAGAATAGTTGAGGAAAAAGGGGAGGGAGGGAGGGTTTTGGCTGAGGAAAGGGTGATTCATTAGTCCAAACATGAAAGTTAGTCCCACCTATCAAGCTGCTGTTGATGTAAGGTGGTTGCTTGCTTATTGATTAATGCTCTTCAAACCTTTGGCTACAGGTGTCAACACTTTAGTCTTTCAATAGTGGAGGCCAGCCTTCCTCCACATCTTTTCCGAACAGCTTATGCACTGGCTATGTAGGATTCAAAGGCTTTGGCGCAGGAGTGTTCTGGTGCCACGGAGATGCCAACTCTCCATTTCCTTTCTCCACGTTAGTTCATCCACTTTCGGCAATTCCAGGCTCCGCAATGGCAAGGGATCTTGTGCTGATCGTCCTCGAAATCAAACTGGTAGTCGTACGTCAGCTGGAATGAGAAAACGGAGACAGTTAAAGGCTGTTTTATTTAAAAAAGGGGGAATCAAAAGCATATAAAAAGAGTTAGTTATGTCATGCACTGCACCTCTTCTCCCTTTGGGATCCTGCGGCTGGAAATGATGATAATCTTGTCTTCTTTGTCAAAAGTGACAACCTCAGCAACACAGTTGGGGGCACAGGAATGGTTGACATAGCTGGGAAGAAGAAGGAAAAAAGGTAGGTTAAAAAACATCCCAGACTCAAGGGTTTACGACAAGGCGGCAGTTTACAAGCCGGCACTTACCGAGCGGGGCCTCCTGTTAGAGTGGCATCAATCACCTGCTCGTTGTTGATGCGGAACATGTAGATGCCACGGTTCTACGAAAGAAGAAAATATACCCAATAAGTAAATACGTCATTTTCACTGAGTTAAGTTTCTTGTTAGTCCAGCTACACCCACCCACATTCATGTTTTTTTCTTTAATTTCCCCTCACATTTTCATTCCATAATGATTTGGTGCACTTCTGATTACCTGAGATTCGTAGATCTTCTCACGACGATTGGCCACCTCGTTGCGTATGACAGTGCCAATGTACTCGATGACCATGGTGTGTTTCTCCAGATCCTTGGCCGCGTACAGCCCCAGGCCCTGGATGCGGGACCGCGCCAGATACACGTTGTTCTTCCACTCGGTTTTCAGGCGTCGGTACTGGGAGGACTTGGAGTGGACGAACTGCTTGCTGTACGGTGTGTTGAGCTCTCCGGTGAAGGTGCTCTGGTACGCCTTTGAGACGCTGGTGCTGTTTAGAGTGTGAGGCCTTGAGACAAACAGAAATAAAAAAATGTGAATGTTGATGCACATCATTCGTAAGATTCAATTAGAAAGGCTTTGACAACAATGTGTACAACTGAGTATCAAATAACAGAACACAGGAGTTTTTAAAGCTTCAGTCCTCAGGATGGGACTTTATATTTGTTCAGCTGTCAGTGAATGAATGAACCAACACCCAAAAAACTCAGTTTATTTCACTATTCTTTTTTTTCCAACTACTGTAATGGAATATGGTGCCCAGCGAGGGACAAACTGTAGAAATATGAGTAACATCACAAAGCATTGTTTAGTATTTATATCTGTTCCTTGCTGCAGCTGACAAACATTCCAATGACTTCTACCATGTTCAGTATTTCTTACAAATGCAGCAGCTAACATTGCTAACATAATGTTGTACCTCTTGCAGTGTGAGGAAACCTTTGGCTCAGAGCGAGCACAGCCAGTGGGATTAATCATGAGTGGAAGCTCCATCAGAGGGTGTCGGCCATATCGGAACTGGTAGTTCTGGCAGTTCTCCACTCCAGGTAACTGAAACACAACCAAAGTGACACAAACCACGTCAATCATGCACTTCTATGGACAGTGAAGCCAATATATTGTAGCACACTTGTGTGACTATAAATCCCTCTGGTCACATGGAGTCAAGTGAAGCTTCATACGACATGACAGTTTGTGATGTTTGGTTTAGTCTGTAACAGGGTTTTGGTTTTTTAAACATCCCCCTCTGATGAAACTGATCATAGGCTTCAATTGTAACTGACAGATAAAGACAAACTAAATGAGACAGAAAGAGCAACTTCTCCTGGCTGCAAAGTCTTACCGACTCAGTGATTCGCATGACAGCATGAACTGTGAGGCCATACATCTCCTCTCCCTTGACATGTTCAGTGAACAGCTTCAGCATGGATGAATCATCTCGGAGTTTAGCCACCTGCTGAACTACTCGTTCCCAGATCCCTGGAGACGAAGACATTGAATCAAATTCAGTCATTGGTCAAGAGAGGTTTTTTTGAAGTGTTAGAAGAGTACAACGCTGAGAGAAACCACGTAACAATTTAGAGAGCAGAGTTCTTACCTTCTGGAGTAGTGTCGCGGTACTGCAAATCCTCCATGCCATGCTCCAAAACGCGCACCTCAAACAGGGGGCGGCCATCGTCTTCGCTGATGCGGCAGCGGTAGCGACAGCGCTTGTTAGGCACCCGTGTGCTCCAGTAGATGCGTGTGGCCTCGTAGCCAACGGGGAAGATGGCAGTGGGTGAGTGGAAGTTGGCCATCTGGGAGGGCAGCAATTGGCCAATAGCATGAAAGATGAGACCCCCGACACGGAACAGGTGGATTCGGTCCCCGCGCTGTAAGATGCTGGCGATCTGCTTCACCTCGTCGCGCTCGATATAGACGCGGCGCAAAACGGCAAATGTACTGAGTTCGTCGTCACTGGGGCCCTTCAGCTTGTGCTGGGTGCATAACATGGTCTTGTCTTTGAAGAACATGCAGCGTGCGCGGATAGCACAGGCAAAGTGGTAGACGTTCGGGCATCGCAGTCTGTTGCAGCTGTTGGTGGCACCAGTTTTCTGGCAGTACGCACACAGAGTCCTCAAACCACGGCGCAGGGCTACCTCCACGTTGATGAGGGCACCACCCTGGGTTTCATACACCTCTGTGGACCACAGAGCGCAATTGAGGTGCACCCACAGGTCCACATCGATGTTCAGCAAACGTGCAGGCCCATCTGTTGCACCATCACCTTCTTCGTGGCAGAAGCAGCATTTGCGTTTATCCCGAGGCAGCTTTTCTGGTCGAAGAGTGATGCGCAGGCGTTCCATGAGTTCAGACACCTCACGACTGCTCTCTTTCTTAGACCCGCCCTTCCGTATTGATATGACAATCTGAAGCCGCTTCCATCGAATCCCCTTCCATTTTTTCACTTTGGGGTGCACCACCTCTTCATCAGGCGAGAGAGGCCTGCGTTGCTTCACAGCCTTAGGGGAAGACTCTATGGTGTTGGGAGAATCTTTCGGAGGATCGGCTGAATCAGGGCCCACGTCCTCCTCCTTGATAGCAATAATCAGGTGATCTTCTGTAGGAGTGGTGGGATCGGAAACTGTAGACGCAGGTGCTGGATCAGTGACTGGCTCTGGTGCAGCAGTTTCAGACTCTGTGGAATCAGTTGGTTGAGCAGCTTCAACAGGAGGATCGCCATCCTGTTGAGGCTCAGTCTTGGTTTGAACATTGGTGGGACTGGATGGTGAAGGGGATGGAGACGCTGAAATTTTGGAAGGTTCAGCTTCACTAGCTGTAGCTGGGAGTGATGGGGGAGGTTGGAAAGGAGATTGCGATGGTGATGGTGACGGTGGTGGAGACTCTTCCACTGGTATAACAGGGAGGTGGCGCACATCCAAATCATTTACATTGGTCGTGTAACAGTGCTGGACTGGTTTGTCTTCTTTCTCCGGAAATTCCTGAGAGAAGAATGCGTAAATGAGATCCACAGCTTTCGAGACATATAAAGAAAGAAAGATAGTTAAAAAAAATGATAGTAGTGACCAACCTGTTTAATAAGTGCTAGAATGTCGACTTGTTTCTTCAGTGTACAGCCCGGTAGAGACACATCAAATTGCCTTAGCCACTCATCCTGACCAGGTGAAGCACTGTCTTTTGGACACAGCGGCCCTGGAAAACATTACCACTTTAACATTAGTCCTCGTTTATGGTTTGCATAAACTGTAAATAAACACTGCATTAACGTTGCAGAGCAATGTCAGTGTGGTTACTCTAGTATAGTGGCAAAACTTATCAAGTATCGTGCTCAAATTACAATCAAGAGATTAGCGTCACAAAAAAACTAAAGAAGCCAGGGCTAATTTTACTTAGCATATATTTAAAGTTAGACAATTTCCACAGGACTTGGTGAAGCAGACTGCCTTGACATTCACATCCTGTAAGTGCCGCAATACAAAAAGACATCAGGACAATCCAATTCAACAAGATAGTCCCTAAATACCTACCCGACTGACCCGGTCCTTTCCCAGTCCCATCCACACCAGGCATGTCAGGGTTTTGTGTAGGGAAAGTGACTTCGTAAGTACCAGGCATCCTAATGTTGAGCAGCTGGGCCATAGCCATCATCACGTGATTCAATTTCTGGGGAAGGGGAAAAAAGCCCATTTAATGTTCTGCTAAAATGCAAGGAGATGGAAAAAAAAGTAAAATGGGAAATGACATAATGGCTTAGTACCTTGGCTGCAGCAGAAGACAATGTAAAGGTAACAGACACCTCATTGTTTTTGGCCTTGTCCCAGTGATTGGATGTGGAAACTACCTTGCTGTCAGGTGCTTCAAATGGTTTATTCTCTGGGAATTCTACAAGAAAATGTGTAAATTCAGCATTTATTAGTTTGCATTTTAACAGAGTAAATGGATTTAATGCGAAAATGAAATGAGAAATGTAACAACACAATCCAGTAGATTTCCCAAAAACATGTAGATATGTCCATGCAACCCTCTAAAGGCTAAGTGGGTATAGACAATGGTATGCACTGCTGATGCATATGAGCAATATTGTTGTTGCGTTTGGGAAAATGCAGCATAATACCTGGGATGGCAGTGCGAGGTATTAGGGGTATGATGGGGGATATTGCTCTCTCCGTCTCCTCCTCTTTAGGCTCTCGCAGGTGAGGAAAACGTGGCGTTTCATCTCCTACATTACTCTCAGGGGATGAGGCTGGAATGATGCTTTCTGGAGCATCCTCATCATCACTCTCCATTCTGCACAAAAAAAAGAATAAAAAATTCCCACATTTATAGACACAACAAAAAGAAATCCATGTACTCTGGCTGACAAACACCTCAGGACAATCATCCTATTGTACCTGATGTCCTCATTCTGGTTATGTGGCGGGGTGGGGAGAGCTGCCAGAATGTCGACGCTCTTTACCTCCTCTGCAACAGAATGTGAAGAAGAAAAACACAATATTATAGTACAAAGTGTTTAGAACTCAACTGCTGTCTAACTGCAGGTTAAATCCTCATTATGAATTTACCCATTGGCTCTTCTGCTGGCTCGGTGTCTTTCTGACCCTCAGACAGGTCCTCCCCAGGAGTCACTCCATTCAGCAGCTTGTGCTGCACTGATGGTGGAGGAGTAGGTGGCAATGAGGATGGAGGTGTTGGAGGGTTGCTGAGGTTACTCTGTAAAAGCACAAACAATATGTTCTTGAGACCTGAGTTTTTAAAGACTTTCTTCTACAAGTAACATGAACCCACAACCTAACATTGATGGTACTTGTACAGTTTAGTTATACCTTAGTAAGTAACTGAGAGTAGTAGTCTGGGATATTGTCCAGCACTGCATTTCCAAATGATCCTTTGAGTTGGGCTTTGCCATTGGCTGGGCTGCTTCCAAAAGGGGCAAAAAGATCCAGACTGGCAGTGATCGAAGGCTCCATCAAAGGCAGCAGAGAGAGACCCTGGAGGTTAGATGTCCATTAGTCTAAGAATCTAAGAATCACTCTTCAAAACATCAATGGTAAAAATCATTCAGGAAATTCATTTTGCCATCCTTTTACCTGTTTGAGTTGTTTTATCAGGGCCTCAGCACTTTTTCCAACTTCTTCCTTCTTGTTCTTCTTCCGTGAGGTCGGCCCTCGGTCTCCAGCTGCCTTATTGGTGCGCTTTGGCTTTTGTACAGGAGCCCTTTTTGTTATAGACTGTAAATCCTGTAAAGATCAAGAAAATGAAAGGTTTTCCCCACAAACAACACGACCACAAAAACAATTGATGCACTTCACAGAAACATACCTCCATGTTTCGTGGAGTCCCTTGAAGTTTTTGCTCAAGCATTGCCAGTTTGCTGTTGATGTGACCATTGATCTCATTGTGGATACCTTCAGAAGGCCTCTGTGCCCCAAGCTGAAGGTTCTTGGTTCTCAGGAGTTTCTGGAGAAGTTGCTGTCCAGTTTCTGATCTAGGGCCTTGACTCCCAGGGTCTCTGGTCATGTTTCCAGCATTGATAAAGCTAGTATTGTTCCCAGAAGGAACTGTTTCACCTGTTGCTTCCCGCTTTATTGCCCCAGGATAAGCCTCTGCTGCACCATCGCACTGAACCTCCCTTGGTTCCTGTTTAATGTTCTGTATTGTCATCTTGCATAGCTCCCCTTGTTGTGTGTGAGAAACCTGGCTTTCTGTAGTCTGCTGCATCTGTTGCTGAACATTCATGCCTCTCTGTGGCCCATTGGAGATAACTGAACATGACTGAGGTGTTTCATTGCCTGATGTCTGAGTTTCGACTTTCAGTCCTGGACAGTCAAGTGGACTCTTGGCTCCAGGTGACCTGAGTGGGGATGCCTTGACTTGGCTGTATGGACTCCCCCTTCCAGCCCTGCTGTCAGCTATAGAGGGTGAGGAGACATGGGATGAATGGGGTGAGGCAGGGTGAGCTGGGCTCATGCCAAAAGGACCTCTTGGAGAATATGCATGGGAGGGAGAGCCCTGTACACGGCCTGCTGCAGCTGCCATTAGTGCTTGTTGTTGGTTCTGGTTGGGAGTGGGTGGTCGCATCCCCATAGCTTGATTAAATGTGTGCCGTTGTGGATCGCCAGGAGAGTTGGCTAATGGCTGACGTGGAGATGCTGGCCTCACCATACGGCCCTGGTCCATGGGGGAGCGTGGCACTGGTACCTGGCCTCTCATAATATGTTGCTGCATCATCTCCCCTAATTGCGGCTGTTGTTGTCCAGGGACCATTAGCCCTTGTTGTAACTGAGGAGCAGCACCAGGTTGTTGGCCCAACATGCTAGACTGTTGCTGACTACCCACGGCTCCTGGATTCCCCATGGCTCCATATGGCATCTGATGGCCTTCCATCCCTAGCATCTGCTGCCCAACCTGCGGCACCTGTGGCCTCAACTGACCTTGTTGCCCTTGACCTATTGACATTCGCAGCATCTGCCCCTGTTGGAGTTGCCTCTGTGCAATCATGGCCTGGATATGCTGTATCTGCTGGTTTGGGGGAAGATTGCGGAGCTGAGGATTCTGGGCAATAATAGCCTGGATGTTGATAGGGGTGCGGATCTGTCCAGGAGGAACTCCAGGTCTCTGTGCCATCATCCCTTGCTGCTGGGCTCTCATCATGCCCATCATGGCCTGTTGTTTCTGCTGCTGGGCCATGAGGGCCTGCTGTTGTGGACTATGACCCATTACAATAGGCTGTTGCTGGCCAGGGTGGCTCTGGCCTATGATCTGCTGCTGCATGGTGGAATCTTGTGACTGTTGTGTGGCATTTTGAACAGTTTGCTGTTGTTGTTGCTGTTGTTGATGAGCTAAGAAATCAATAGGTTTCCCCTCCTCTTTAATAGTCATCAAACCGGGTTTGTCAGCACTGAGGGAACCTTGCCTCTGGAGAGTCAGCGGAAGTTGTTGTTGCTGTTGTTGAAGCACACCAGTTTGCTGGTTTCCAACCAAACCTGCTTGTTGCTCATGTACAGACTGTGGATTTGATTGTTGTTGCTGGGTCATATAAACTTGGTTGTGATGCTGTTGCTGCTGCTGTTGTAATTGTTGTCGTCCCAGGTCAGTTTGATGATCATTTGCAGAACCAATTTGGGACATCTGATTAGGAGTGGAGGGTCCACTCTGCTGTGGTGGCGTTCTTGAAGCAGGGCTAAGGATTCCACCCTCTTTGAGTCCTGAGTTTTGGCTGTCTGTAGATCCCTGTGGTTGAGGTGTGTTACTTCCTGCTGAAGGTGAGGAGCCCATCTGTGGGGTAGAAGGTTGGGAGAGCCCTCCTTGCTCTTGGCTAGGCTGACTGATCAGCTGTGTTTGTTGTCTTTGCTGTGCCATTTGCTGCTGCTGCTGCTGTTGCTGTTGAAGATGGACTAAATTCTTGGCAACATTCTGCTGCTGCTGAGATGCAAGCATGCGCTGGGCCAGAATGTTTTGTTGTTGTGGAGTCAATTGGGCTTGGGGTCCCCTGAGGCCTGGGTGACCTGGAGATCCAACCATACCCTGTTGGCCCATCATCAGCTGAGGCCTCTGTTGCTGTGATGGGGCAACTGGTTGATTCCCCATAATCCCTGGCTGAGCTGCCATCATGGCTTGAGTATGGTTAATGGCCTGGCCTCCTATGTTCTGTGGTGGTGGTGCCACAGATTGGCCTCCAACCATTCCTTGTGGAACCTGCACCATGTTCTGTTGGTTAGCCTGATTGGTCAGCATTCCCTGCTGAGTATTTGTTTGTGGTTGGGCCATAAGCTGGTTCCCCATCATGCCAGACTGTGGTTGAGTTATTAAACCAGACTGTTGATTTGGGTGTGGCATTGGTTGCTGGCCCATCATCACCTGCTGCTGTTGCTGGAGCTTTGCCATCTGCATCCTATGCTGAAGCTGTCTTTCTTGAAGAAGCCTGGGGTCTGCACCTTGCATTCCAGGCCCCTGTGGAAAGAAGCCTGAAGGAGCTCCAGGGGGACCTGGGGCTCTGGCACCACTGGCTCCGAGAGCAGCAGGAAGTTGTGGTTGGGCTCCTCCAATAAAGGGCTGCCCTTGGGGCATCCTTACAGGCATTCCACCTTGGGGCATCATGCCTGGGTGTTGACCCATTACTGGTGTTCCCTGCTGGCCCATCATCATCTGGCCAGGCATCTTGGGGAACATGTGAGAGGGCCCCCCCTGTGCAGAATGGCCTGGGGTAAGAAGACCAGAGCCCTGCTGATGCTGCTGCTGCTTGCTTCTGTACTCCGCAATAAGATTGGTGTGCTCCTTCTGTTGCTTGCGCACCTAGAACAGAATATTTATGAACAAATCAGTTTTTTCTATCAATTTTCCATATGCCTTTGCTGTGTACTGTAAGATTTTTACAGTTTTCTTCAGGTTCTTTCAAATCTACACACCTGGTCAAGTTGTTTCTGAATTTTGCTTTGCTCCTCTGTTACCAACTTTAGTTTCTCTGCATCTGCCTCAGCAAACTCCCTGCCAGCTTTCTTGGCAGTGCGTTGCTTAGCGCACAGTGCCTTGCGGGATTTGCGGTGTACTCCAATCTGTTCCTCCAAAAATTTCAACTGCATCTGGAGTAACTGTTGAGTATGAAGAAGCCATTCTTCGTATTGGTGCTGTTCTGCATCATCTGTAACAGAAGAAAAGAGTTTAAGCCATCCACAAAAAAAGGTGAAGATGGCAATATAACTTCTTCTCAAATGAATAAATGTAAAAAGAGTAAGGACTGGTGTAACATACTGATAATTCCTTGCACAAACTGGGGAGGGTTTGGTCTCGACTGGGCAGGATCACTTGTTTCTCCCTCCTAAACAGACAAAAAGAAATCATTTTGTAAATAACTTACGTGCAAAAAACTTAAATCAAATAAGTCACTTCGGAAAAGCAAGAGAGCATACTTTTGGAGGTCCAGATGTAGGTTGACCTGAATCTGTGCCTGGGGCAGACGCCAGCCTCTGAGCAAGCAGAGAAACTTGTTGCCTGAAAAGAAAGCAAAGAATAAAACTATAAGTATAGCTGTAGCATATTGAACAGCAATATGTCTGTAGTTTTCTAAATATTGTGCAAAAAGTCAGACAATACCATATCATTACCACCACCTGATGTGTTACATGACACTGGACAGTGAATTGTATTGCATACTCAGTCAGTCACCATGTTTGGGGGGAGTGTAAAACAGACTTTACAACAATAAGTAACAAACTTTTAAACTTTTATTGCCTACGCAAACAGCTGAGTGAGCAACGCTGCATATCCCATAGGAGCAATGTTCAGAACAAACAAATCTTAAGCATAGAACCTTCAAAGTAAACTGACTACTATGAATCATCAGCCATTGACACTGACCAAATTCAGCAGTTTTTAGGAGTGGAGCTGCACGTACTGGTGGCTGAGGGGACCATTATTGGCTCAGCTGTGACACACAGATCACTGTCGCAAACAAGTGGCTGCAGAGTTATTCATCTTATAAACAGCTGCTTGTAAGGAGCCTATTTTTCAACTAAACTGTGTGATACAGCTTGAACCAGTAACAGACAGAATACACTAGTGAAGAGGGTCAAAAACAATACTGAAGAACACTACTGTATGAGTGATCATGCATTTATTTACTGGTGTGCATAGACACGTGTGTTTGAACTGTGATGCACTCTCACTGTTGCACACCCTACAGTGCATTTCAATGGCAATGGTCATTAGGCTGGGAAAAAGGTCAACAAACTATATTGGCAGAGATGAAGAATCTTTATACTGGATGTGACCATTTGAATCAAGAAAGTTACCTGTTATTTACACATTCAGTGATTTGGAGGTGGACATACTGAGAGGTTGCTGGATTGCATTGACACTGAAATGTGTAATTCTAGTATTGTATTTGCTATCTGAAAAACAACTGAAAATAAGAAGAAGCTCAACATAACAAGCTACTGGTAAAATGAAGTCCAAAAAGAACTGCCATTTTTGGCAGCCTTCCAGTTCCAATTGCAATTATGTTCTTGTGGGGGCAGGAGTGTTCTCTGCTGTGTGGCGCCATAGAACAATGTTTTCCTCTCCAGATGAAAAAGCTTAACATTTTTTAACAAAACAGCATCATTTCTATTCACATTTATGTATAAATAAAACTGCCTTTAAACAGTTGAATGAAAACATACTGGCTATATTTATAAATAATAGCGAAAAAAAAAATTAGAATGCCTAGGTCATGTATACAAAGCTTAGTGTTTAACAAAAATACCTGTTAATGCCGGAGGGAACGACCATTGGATCCTGCGCCAACACTCTCTTAATACCCTTAAGTGCCACCATCTTTGCCTTGGCAATGGGATCTATGATGTCATCAGCAGCAAATTTGTCCAAATCTGTAATAACAAAAGGAGTTTGTTGATAAAGTATTTAAAAAAAGCATTACATAAAGTAGTGGCAGTGACCAAACATGCTTACCTTTATCTGGGAAGAAACTGTTGGCCAGAGGCGACTGTTTAACCACTGGTTGCTGCTGTGGTTGTGGTTGATGTCCGAGACCTGTATGGATCCCTGGCTGCCCCGCCCTCATCATGGCTTGCTGCTGGGCCATGGCCATGTGAGGTGGAGGCACCATTCCTGGTCCCATAAGCCTTTGCTGCTGCTGCTGCTGCTGCTGCTGCTGCATCATGTGTGGCGCACGAGGTACCATCCCTGACTGAGCTATCATTCCTTGGGGTGGTGGACGATGGTGGTGTGGCAGCATTATTTGCCCAGGTGCCTGTGGGTTCGGATGTTGACTTGGGAGGCCAGAAAAATGAGGTGCCATGCCTCCCTGGTGCAGAGAACTGAGCTGTTGCTGTTTCTGTAGTTCTTTCTTTTCATGCTCTAGCAGATCTTGTATTAGAAGAGGCAGTTCCCCATCTAAAGAGCTCTCTACCTTTGCCAAGTCTACAGCAGGGGAGTGCTGTCCCCCTACATCAGGTAGCCCCAGTGGATCATCACCAATATCTCCATGCGTAGCAGCTGGAGGAAAAGGCAATGGATCAGCTTGGCCTTGTAAAGGGTATGGAAGTCCACCTAATCGAACAGAACTAAGTGAGGCTGACTGATTTTCTGTTTGTGCAGTCTTGGCTGTTGGTGCAGCCCCAAGAAGCATTGAAACTGCCTCTCCCATTTCATCTTTCACCACAGTCTGGCCTGGTTGCAGCTGAGGCGTTAGACCTCTGTCCTCTACTTTGACTTTGGAGACATCAACAGTTTCTGCAGGGGCTGGCAGTTGAGTAGCAGACTCCTGTGCAGTAGCAGTGACTGTAGTAAGAGGCTTCTGCCCTGGCTCCACCTTTGCTTTCTCCTCCACTTTAGCATGTGCAGATCCAGAGGAGGATGAAGGTGCCTCACTTTCTGCTTCCACCAGCCGTAGCTGGTCTGAAAAGACATCTTTAGGGTCTCCCTGGTCCAGTTCAGGGTCAGTGTATGCCAGCAGGTCAAACTCATCACTGTTAAGCAAGTCATCTAGATGTGGATCATTGGTTTCAAGGTTGTCCAAGTTGCCCAAGTCATCATCTCCTTTATCAGGGTCCAAGTCAAGTGCCAAATCATCCTCATCCTCCACACCTCCGTCTCCTGGAGCATCGCCTAGCCCCTCAAGGTCAGGCTCTGGCAGTTCCTCACTGTTCTCTACCACTGCAGGCTGGGGTCCTGTGACTAGGCTTGGTTGTGAAAGCCGTTGCTGTTCAGTACTAGGAGTGTTTGGAGTGGAAGTAGCTGCTTGAGGCTGCAGGTGGGGCTGTTGTGTTCTTGATCCTGTAGACTGCTGAGGCAGTAACACTGAGAGTCCACCCTGTGGTAACCCCATCTGTGAGTCACTGCCTCCCTCTGTTTGAATGCCACCAGCTTGAACTATGGGATGTTGCTGAGCATAAGGCCCTGTCATCTCTTGCTGTGGGACAAAGAGTCGTGGTCTTGGCTGGGGTCCACGGGGCATAAACTGGGGTCGCAAAGGTAGCCTTTGTGAGTTATGTCTCAATTCAATAAACTGTGGTGGGGGTCCTTGGCCAAGTGGCTGCATGGTCTCTCCTCCATGTCCGGGCATCATGGTGTGAGGGCTACCCATGCCTTCCATACCCTGGATGTTGACAGCAGGATTAAGATTGTGCCTTATTCCCATAGCCTCCATGCCAGGCTGCGGAAACCTCCGAGGACCTGGAGCCTGACCCTGCCATTGAGGAGGGAATGGTGGACGGGCAAACATGCCCTGAGGTCTGGTGGGCCCTGGTAGCCTGGTCAACAGAGACACACAAAAGATAAAATGTATATTCTAATTCAAATGGGATTTGCTGTATAATAGAGTTTTGAAGATGAAAGAGGTGGGACTAATTCGGGGTGACAAATATTTCTCTTGGGGCTAAGTAATTTTTTCTGTGACTAATTTGAGATCCTGGGCTCATTACATTTCAACACAACAAGATAATCTACTTCAGTGAAGTGCTTGCCTTAGTGTGCTAGGATCCACCATTGCAGGGGTTCCTGGAGGTGGTGGGCGAATAAGCTTATCATCCATGCCTCCAGCTGCCATGGCCATCTTCCCTGCCACAGAAGCCTGAGCTCCAGAAGTAGTAGCAGCGACACGATCCTGAAGGAATTAACAGCAAAAAGAGGTGAATGTACTGTTCCTTTTATTTGCAATACTTTTCCCATTTAGCTTTTAGCAATTAACAGAGAAATCAAAGTACGCTAAAGAACAGCGCATCTGTAGTTTTAGTTGAGGCATTCAGCATCTTTTTTATGAACTCCACAGCAAAGAACAAACCTAATACAAAAATGTTTTATAATAATATTCACAATATTGGCAAGATGCTAAATTTGTGGTGTTGCTACCGTAGTAGTCAAGGTGTGTACCTGTGGATAAGGTGGTGGTGCTCTGTGTGCCTTATCCTGCTGAAAGGCTCCCATCTCTCCTCCAGACCAGCCAGGGGATACACTGCCCGCAGCAGCGGCAGCAGCTTCCTTCTCTTGTCTAATGGAATTTCTCTGCATTTGTTGTCTGATTAAGAATTCCCTCAGTCTCTGGCGCTGAAAAAAGACAAGAAGAGATGATTAGCAAAACCCCTACACAAGTGCACAGAATGACTACCCCTCGGCTAATATTTTAATACCTGTCTGTGCTTCTCCAGCTCAGATGGGCTAAGTCCTACTAACGAAGGGTCCTGTACTGCTGAAATGTCAGGCATTTCTTGAGCGCCTGGCAAAGACGGCTGATGAGGTATGTCTTGAGGGTTAACAGCTGGTAATTCTTGAGATCCGGAGGGAGGTGGTACCCTGGAACTGAGGTTGTCTGCTCCTAGAGTCAGCTGAGTTTGTTGCTGTGGTTGCTGAAGCTGACCCTGTGCCATCTGAGTCTGCTGTTGCGTTATTTGGAAGCTTCCTGCGCTGGGGCTGCGGCTGAAAGTAGGAGGTGCTGATGGTTTACCAGAGAGAGGATCACCTATAGAACTGTTGGTGGGGTGGCCTGGAGGTGGCTGGTTAGGATGAGGTGACGTTTTGTAATTTGTAGTTCCCTCTGGAGCAAGAGAGGGAGTGCGAGGAGGTTTGTGGACAGTAGCAAAAGGGTCCCTAGATTGTGGCCTGGAAGGTGGTTGAGAACAAGGGTCAGGGGATTGAAAACGAGGGGTAGCAGGAGAATGGACAGAGTAAGCATCATTGGACAGGCCACCAGGAGTGTGGGGAGACTGAGAGCTGCCCTGGGACTGTGGGCTGGAGGGCACTCGAGGACATTGTTCCTGTTGAGAGTGTCTCTGAGGTCCAAGAGAACAATTGTCACCTGACTGCGGCCTGGGAGTTAGCGGTGCATGAGCATGGGGGTCAGAGAAAGTGTGGGAGGGAGACTGCCTGTATCCTTCAGAAGGATGACTCGGGGAGGCTCCAGGATGAAGTGCCCCACTCTCCCCTTGGTGCATTCGAGGGGTCATCGGTGCCTTGAATAAACCATCCCCAGACTCCAGCATCCCAGCAGGGGAGCCAGTAGACAGCTCGTGTCTTCCAACTGCAGATGAGCGTGGAGAAGGTGCACTCATATCAGCCCTGTACTGCCCTGTGCTTGCAGGTGAGGAAGCCACTGCAGAGGGTGACGGGGATGAACCATATTCTGGCCGTCCCATCCCTTGCTGGGTTCTGAAAGGGTCTCCATAGTGGGTATTGTGGGGTGGTGAGAAGATGGGTGACTCCCCAAGCCCAGGACCTCTTGAATGAGGACTTTCTGGAGGTCCTAGGGACTCCTGAGAGCCTTGCTGTGACTGTGGTAGATGACCCTGTTGCTGCTGCAGCTGTGATCTGAAGTAGGGGTCAACCTGCTGAGCCCGTCTGGGGGTTCCAGGAGTTCCTGGTTGCATGTCAAAAGGGCCAAGACTGGCTGGCCGTCCCTGAGGAGGACCCTGTGGGCCGGAAGCGGAATAACCTGAGGAAGAGGCCTGTAAAGGGCTGGCCCCAGCATGAGAGAAGGGTGTGGTTGGGTGTGAGTGAGAATGGGGCGACTGAGGAGGAAGCTTGGCCAAGGGATCTGTCCGGATATCAGCTGACAACGGGGTCTTAACAGGCCCATCTGAGAAAAAGACAGAGGATGATCCTGAATCTGGAGGAAATGGAAATGGGCTTTCTGCAGAGCTGGGCTGGGAAGAGACTGATGTAGAGCCTGAAGGTGGAGGGATCTGGAGGTGTAAACTCGGCCGTTCTCCCTTCACACGCCCCGGCTCTGTCTTGATCGGCCGGCACACCTGACTCTCTGCCTGCTGTGAGAGGACAAAAGGACAGTACAGAAGAAAAATTAGCAATCTGTACTTTTTAAGGTTTTTTTTTTTTTTTTTAAGTATAAAGGAGAAGTAGAGAGACAGGAAATGTTGGTAAAGAAAGCAAAGGAATGACATTCAGTAAGGTAGCACTCAGCAGGGAATCAAATCAGGGACTCAATGCTGATGTCATTTGTGCCCATGTGGGATACTCCCAAACCACTCTGCTATTTGGTCGCCCATACACCAGGACCCTAATGAAATCTACCAAGTTTTTTTTATTCAATCTCACATTGTAAGAGAAAGCTGATGTTTTAACCTACCTTCTGCGCCTTGTTGATCCTCTGTGCTGCTCGGTTATCTTTGGCCTTTTGCTAAAGAAAGGAATTATATGACAATGTAAATTTTGACTTCTTTACTTATTTAACTGTAGAAACACTATACACTGGGTACACAGAACCTAATTACCAACAATCTTAATGCCAAAGTTCTTGTTGGGGTTCCAATAAGCAGTGCCCATCTGCTAGATGTCAGACATTTCAGATTATAACTTTCTGTATATCTGAGCTTGGTAATTGTCATTTTTCATGTAAAAGAGGGAACAAGCTTCTACTAAGAATGTGACCAAACACAGAATAACAAGAACCGGCATCACTGATTACATTTTATAAATTCTGTTAAAAGAGAACTGCAGCAAACAACTGTTCAGGTAAATTAATCCTTTTTAAAGCAAAGGACACAGAAAACCAAGAACCTACCAGATATGGAACCTTGTCAGCAGCTGACACCTTTCTCCAGATCTTCATGATCTGCTTACAGCGACTAGCCCAGTCTGTGAAAGAAAAAATAATTAGCGGCTTATCTAGAACAGTGTTGCAAACGTTGAAAATAATCTAAATTTGAAGTTCAATTTAATAATAGGTTCTATATGTTGTTTTGGTATTTCTTTCACACTAACCTGGGTAGTCCTGTTTGAGAGTAGGGAAGTTGGTATTGGCATAAAGAACAGGAGAAATGGTTGACAGCTCTCCAAGCTCCTCATCTTTCTCCCAGCGCTGAAGACTGCGCTGGTTGTAAGACAGCCCATCGCCCTCAGCCTCTGTGGGGGTTGGTGGAGAGGAAGGGGTTGCTGGGGTAGAGGGAGTAGCCCAGGGGCTCTCCTCACCCCCATCAGGACTGAAGAGCCCTCCTCGGTCCCTGTAATGTGAAAACATTTTGTCTATTACAAAATAAAGGACTTACATGTGTAAACATCAACAACAGTCTACTGAAAACTAGATCAAATAAAGTGTGCTTTTAGATAAGTTGTGGCAGAACAACATAATATATATATTATTGAAAAATAAAATAAATCAAGCAAATCAATACTGGTCATACCGCATGTCAAAGAATGGTGACTGAGAGAGGCCAGGAAAGGCATCCATCATTCCAGCTGAGGGCAGGGACCCTGCAAGATACATACGGTGTTTGAAGCCAAGCTTCACTTAAACCATATTTGTGTGCCGATTTCAGAATCCTAAGAATTTTATTATTATTAAAGTTTTTAATTATATGATCATCTGCACGCATCCTTCGTACACACCTGAGAGGAGAGCTCTCTGTGGCAGAGTGCTACGATTGAGTTCTCCCTTACTGCCCTCCAAGATGGGCTTCATGCCTCCTAAAGAGGAGCCGTCTGACACTCCCAGAACCTTCCTGAAGAACTGCTCAGAGTCCTGACTCTCCACTCCTTGTGGAAGACCTGTTACACAAGCAATATAGCATAAAAGTTGGGATGTGAACATAGAACATTAAATATTTCTCTAAGTTGGTGTTGTATACTACATATACTCAAGTACCCTCAAACAATTACCTTCACTTTTTTCTGCATCAGAGTCATGAGGGTCAGTTGACACCTGGTCCTTCAGTGAAGAGGATGGTGTAGGAATTCCTAAAAATTATAAAATGGTATGTCAACTTGGAATTAGCTAAAGACCAAAAAAAATTAACTAGCCACTTCACTCTTCATATTAGACATTTACCTGCACCGTCTCCCTGAGCCTGGGGGGCCTCACCCCCCTCTTGCTTGAGAGGAAAATTACCTTCCACCATCCGATCCTTGGCCTCAGCTAGTAAGAGAAACGGACAAGTCACACACCGTGTACTGATCTTTTCCAGACTCACTATCACAAATGGTTTGCAGACTGTCACTGGTCAAGTTTGTGTTCTTACTTTCTGGGGTAGCAGTTTTGACCCCTGTCGGTGCTGCTAATGAAGGTCGGACAAGGCATGCACCTGGCCTCTGCCCTGGAGCTACCATCACAGCTTTCTTGCTCAAGTCTATTAGTGTCTTCCCAAAGAAAGCCTCCTGCAGTGAAAAATAATGTTTAAGATATGAAAATTACATCAATGGATACTGTAAGTTTCAAAATGGTTTAAAGCACGGGGCAAAGAGAGACTACAGACCTGTAGATAAGTTGGAAACATGTCCTCAAGCTTGCTCTTCTTCCGACCACGACGTTTCTTGGCCTGTTCCTCACCCTCTACTGGTTTGGGATCCATTATGTTATCCGTGTCAGGGTGGGGTCCTACACATGTATAAAACAATGAAATTCAGTATCACAATTTTGTTATATTCCTAAGAAATTACTAGTGGCATGTGACTGCAACTTAAGCAAGTTGCCATGTTATAAAAACGCATGGCTTGTGTTGGCAGGGGACATGGTTCAGCACCATGGCGGATGATGGGACACACACATTTTTTCAAAGCAAACAACCCTGTCCCACTCCTGAAATCAGAAATGTGTGTATTGTGGAAATATTTAAAATACATAATGCTATAAACATTTTAATATTGGATTAAATGAAATTCAACTGTCACCAACCATCCTCAATAGTTCGTTCTATTGGCTGTCCATCCAACGTAGTCTCTCCAGCCAGCTGGGCAAAAAATTCTTTCTTCATCCGTGTGTGACACTTCCTTTGTCGCACCATGAAGCCTCCAATTCCTAGTAAAATTCAATAAAAACACATTTGTAAATATTTAATTAACACTAGAGACCATCTACGTAGATGTTAGAAGTTGTTCTGTGATGTTTCAGGTGGCTTACCAGGTCTGTACGGTTTTCGCTTCCTTTTTTTGCTGTCATCTGTCTCCTCTGCTCCTCCTTTCAGTCCATCACAATCAGCCATGCCTTCAGGGCCTCCATCTGCACCTCCATCCCTCTCAGCACCACCTTCTCTGTCAGGGCTCCCAGGTTGCTCCATCTTGGGTTCACATTCCATGGGTTCCCCACAGCCTAGTTATACAGAATAAAATTTAAAAAGGAGCAAAACACCCCTGAAAATTGTTCATACATAAATGAATAAGCAGAAAGTATGCCAACCTTTACCCTCCTCTCCTTCTCCATCAACCTCCCTCAGATCCATTCCGTCGGGACCTCCGTCACAGCACAGAGTGCCAAGACGGGAGCGCCGCTGCCGTCTCTTGTGCAGAGGAGACATGGAGATGCTGCGGAGCAGGGACATACCCGACTCTGTCAGCCACACTCCCTCCAACCGGTAGAACTGCGGTTCTGAAAAGTGACATTTGCAAATCCGAATGACTTACAATAAATCAAACAGAACATAGCCATGCAGGGCTAAACAACATGAATAAGCAAAATCCACTAACCTGGCTCTTTGATCTTTATTGAAGCCATAATGGCTGACTCTACTACTGTGAACAAAGGCAAAAAGCAGGGAGAGACAGGAAAAGAAAATCGTGTTATCAGTACATAAAAGAATATACTGTGTATACTTTGAAGTCATAGTCTTCATTTTTAGTTTTAAAATGGTGTCCTTCTGAGACTTACCCACAGGTTTGGGCACGTATGGGGTACAGGACGTGCATGCAAAGCCCTCATCAGAGGCTTGTTCCACCTCATCCTCTGTGTACAGACTCTCACAGACAGCATGGACCCATCTGCATGGGCACAGAAATACGTAGCGATGCACACTTTTCAACAAATCACACAACTCAGAGATGTTATAGAATAATTTATGACATGAAAACTGCATAAATAACCCATTTCCTTGCTTGTCTTCATAAGCTGTAGTCTCATGAATATCTCAGTTTCTGTGTCTTGTGTGTGCATGTGTAGTCCAAATAAGCAGCACCCACCGATCGCAGTACTGGCACTGCAGTAGAAGCTCCTCCTCCATGAAGTTCTCCCGGCATACCGGACAGGTGACTAGGCTGGCACAGGGGCCACAGTGTGTGTAGTTGTTCTGCCACTCACAGTGGAAACCTGGTGAGTTCGAGCCACACTGTACACAGCACACACACCTGGACAGAAGCAGTGAAGCACACTGTAACATTTGTCTAAATAATACGCAATATGAAAAAAACTGCAGACGCCAAATTGAGTGGTGTAGCATTTTTTTCTGTTGAAAGAGAAGCAAAAGGAGAAGGTTGGGCCTTTGAATTGCTAATGCAGGCTGAGACACCAGTGTTTTACATAATATGCAAATTTGAATGTATTCATTTCCATTTGACCCAATTCAAAGCTACAAAGCTGAACAAAGCATTGTGCACTTAGGAGTTTTCTTCTTCTTTTACCATTTGCACTTCCAACCACCCTTGGGTACAGTGTGCAAGGGTGGGTCCAAGCAGTAGGTGTGATAGCTGACATCGCAGTCGTCACACAGCAGCAGACGGGAAGGGTCTGAAGCTTTTCCACACACCTCGCACACAATACATTCCAAACAGCGCCAGCCCTTACGGAGCATCGTCTTGGTGATCTGTAGAGGATATCGGGTTTAATCTATCGGCATTGACAAAATACAGAAATTAAAACATAACCTAAGGACAACGTTGCTCTTACTTTGCTGTTCACACAATAAGGATGATAACACTGGGCACACTGAGCACAAGCCAGCAACTGTCCCTCCGCACCCTTTCCAAAACTGCCACACACAACACACATATCCTAAAAGAGAGGAGAGAACGTGAAAAGGGAAACAAGAGTCGGTTAGCACTGCATTTATAAGTGACAACTGCAGTTCTTGGCAAAGCAAATGGGCACAGGGTAGTTGGAATTTAAAAAAAAAATAATAACTGTACCTGCAGCAGGACAAATTTATCAGTGTTTGAGAAAAGAACCACTGTGTTCTGCATGGTGTCATCTTCCTCCTCATCTTCCTCCTTACTAATTCCAGTGTCTAAGGTCATGCTTAGCTGTAAAAAAAAAAAAGCCAAAATGTGTAATTACGCGACAAACTAAGAAACTACCTCTTTGTAAAAGTTAAAAAACATCTGAATGGTGTGTAAAGTATAGCTCACCAAGAAGGCATCGATGCAGGAGGCCATGGCTTTGAGGCGTGACCTCCCACCACGCCCTCTGCCTGCACCACCCCCTCGTGGTCTGCGCTTCCCAGGGAAACTACTGCTTCGCCCCTACAAGTCAAAGGAAAAAAAATTAACGGAAAGTCATGTTGTGACAATGACACTTTAGACATAAAACAAGACTTAAAGTAACGTCAGCTGTTGAGGCATAATCACTCAAACATAGACCAACTTTTCACCTGTTTGACCCGTGAGCGGCCTGGAGATCCTCTACGTTTTGCCTTCTCTCTGTCACTTCTGAGGGGTTCGAAGGGAAGTGAATCATCAGTCTCAGTGAGCAGGTTATCTGTATGTGAATGGCCAGCAGGTACGAGGCCGAGCTCCATGGAGAGCTGAGGATCAGGTTCTCCTGGAGAGCCCAGAAAGCCACTGCTGCTCTCATCTCCATGGCTCATATTGGACATTTCATCCAGCAGCAATTCTGGCTTAACTTCTTGTAGTTCCTGCTTTATGTCCTCATTATGTTCATCTCCTTTCATTTGCTCATCATCCTCTTCCTCGTCCTCCTCCTCAGAGTGAGGTAGTAACCTCCCATCCATGTCCACAGCAGAGAGGGCCTCTTGTGTGTCTGCTGATAAAGAACGAGTAGGAGACTGGGGCTCCTGGCATGGACTTCTTTCCTGCTTATCATCCATGGACAAAGGCTCAGTTTTGTTCACAGAGTTTAGAGAAGCTGGTAACTTTTGTGGATCATTACTGAATTGTTCTGAAACATCCATGTCATCAGATCCACTCTTTAATAACTCTTGTGATAGTTTATGTTCAACTGAGGGAGTGGCCTCTTGCTTCTCCTCCTCCTCCTCCTCTTCCTTCTTCACCTCCATATTTTCAGGACCCTGCTGTGACACTGGTGGTGATTCTGCTTTAAGGTTGTTGTCCGACTGTGTCTCTGCTGTGGGCTCCTGGGAAGGGGTGGCCTGGGTCATCTGGCTGAGTGCCTCTTCTGCTCTCTCTTCATCAGCAGGTAGACAAGAGGCCCCCTGTTCTGTTGTTGCACATTATACATTTGAGATTAAGGAATGTGTGATTATCAGTATCATCATTTATATATCTATCATTAGTTACGGCAGGCATCAGGCAAATAAGGAACTGCTTTGTGTTCATTTTCAAATATGTATGTTCAGCCTGGCATGTTCTGAGTTTACCTGAAGACTCAAGTGGAGCAGCTGATGCCTCAGAACTGAGTCCTTCTGTTGCTACCGGTGGCTCGCCTTCCGTGGTTTTCTCTCCAACGTCTGCTGTGTCAACAGCTGCAGACTCCACCCCTAAAACCAAAAGTAATTAACTTAGATAGACACATCTCACAAAGAAACACTTTTTTACTAATCCAGTAAAACTCATGACAGGCATGTCTTCTAATTTTGGCATATTGCTGTGTCTACTTCAGACTTACCCAAGTCCATCTGTGTCTCTTTTTCAGTTGTATCTTCAGCCCGACCAATCTCCTTCTGTCCTGGTGTGCCTTCTGATAAATCTGTCTGCTCTTCTGCCACCGTGTCTGCATCCATTTGGATTGTCGTCTCCATCAGTTTCACTTGTCCTTCAGTATTCTCAGACACCTCCCTCGTCTGTGTCTCTGCAGTGTTTGGTTGTGCAACAGGCTGCTGCTGATCCTCCTTGCAAAGCAGGCAAATGCACTTGGCTTCTGGAAGCTCACCCAGTAAAGCACACTCACTATGCACCCACCTAAGACAATAAGAGATCATGAAGAAATATGTTTGACAATAGGAGTAACATGGCCACACATTATAGCAACCTCCATGGTACGCTGAACTAACCTGTGGCACATGCTGCAGCACTGCAGAGCAACAGATGGGTTGGCAGCTTTGCTGCATACGCAACAAACAGAGCTGCGCTGATGCTGGCATCCCTCACACACGGCGTAGTTATCAAACCACTGGGCCGAACCTGGCAGCACTAGTCCTCGGACACCACACTCCATACATACGCGACACCTCTGTCATAATACAGATTGTGGAGTTAAAAAGCGCTCAAAAAAATCAAATGGAAAACACTTTCTTACAAATATCTTGGTACGTGAAAATATTTTCAGAAAACGTAACACAGTTTTGAACTAGTAAACTTGCTTAACAGTATATTTCAAAGCTCTGGGAATCTCTGTGTACACAGGTGAAAACGAATATGAATTACTCTGCATTTCCACGGGTCAGAGGGAAGAGAATCCATGGCTGGCTGAAGACAGAAGGTGTGGTAACCTTTATCACAGGCATCACAGACCAACATTTTGGAGTCTTCCCCTGGTTGTCTAAGAAATTGAAGAATAAAGAAGAAAAATGTAAACAAATCTCAAGTAAACAGGACAGAAGTCAAAAACTGTGTAAATATCACTAAATAAAAGAAAAGAAAACATTACTCACCTGCAAGTCTGGCACACTTTACACTCTGGGCACTGCCACCCTGCTCGCTGGATGGGTGTGGCACCAATCTCCAGACAGGCCGCATGATAATGTAGGCCACAACCCGTACAGAATAGCAAATCTGAGAGCTCCCCCGGTGAGTCACAAACTGAACACCAAGCCTCTTCACCAGCTGCGAAAAAACATATGAAATAGTATTAGAAAAACAAAACTACATTTGCATGAATTTTTTTTTAACTTCCTAGTACATCATGAAAGTCAACAAGGAATAGTGCCACAAGATAGGGAACCAGTCCTCCTCAAAGATGTCACATGTTTTGTTAGGCAAAGAAAGTTTGTTTTTGTTGTTTTATTTACATTTTTTGGGTGACATTTTTGCCTATATTTGTACAGGAACAGAGGAGAGAAGGACAGAAAATGCGAGGGAAAGTGCAGGGGCATGACATGCAGCAAATGGTCCCTAGCCAGAATTCAAACTAGGGCTCCACTGGTGTATGTGCCCATATGGTATGTACTCTAACCACTCGGCCATCAGCTTGCACGCAAAGTACACAATGTATTTATATCTCTTAACTACCAAAAGGTTGCTGGCAACCCATTTGAGATCATTCTAAACAACTACATTTTAAGAAATTAGAAATGCTACCTTTCATTTTAAATTGTATTTTGGCCTTACTTTTCTTTTTGGCGGTGGCAAATAACACAAGTATAGATTTCAAGAGTTTTAAAAAGTAGACGTATTATCAATGACTGTTTTTGTTCACTTTTAAGCTATACAGGCAGCTGACATTTTCTGAAAACAAAGATCATAAAAAAGTATAAAGCCTTGGCAAATTAGCAGTCTATAGCTGATAAAACAAAATCAGCACTGCCTTTTTGATAGGCAGCTCGTCATCATTTCTATGATGTGTGCATACTGCAACCCCTGTACTGTGAGTCCTAAATTATGACTTCATCACAATGTCGGTAAGGGTGTTTGGTTTTCTTACCCAGCTCCTCTGCCTTGTCTATGTGCTCTGGACAGAGGAGGACCAACTGCTTCATGGACTGGAATGATCCACTGGCTGCCGAGCAGGGGAAGTGGTAGAACCGTGAGCAGCCCTCAGCATGGCATTGAATGGTTGCACCCAGCCTTTTGCAGTATTCGCAAAGCTGAAACAAAGCAACAGTGGCAAGTAGTAAATTGTGTGAAGGAATAATCTTGGAATTTCTATATTCCCATTCAATAGTGTCTAACCAAGTCAATGGACACTACACTTACCCGCTGTGTCCCTGAGATAACGGCCTTATCCACGTTCTCCAGCTCCTCATCATCCGTCCGCTTCACTCCCTCCGACCACACCGCACACCAGTGATGAACCCAACAACCTCCTGTTCATTATGAAGGCCAACATCAGTAAAATAACTAACTCAACTTTAATTCTAAATATGGAACTTGTGATTATTCTGCACAAGTATTAATTACGCAAAAATGTACACACTTTGAAATGCAATGACAAAATGTTTTGCGTTTAACCTGAGTCATCAAGGAGTGCCGTCAGACAAGAGGAGTCCGAAAATCCAATGGAAGACAGGTCATCATTTCCGGGCTGTGGCAGTGGGGAAGCTGATGGCTTGAGGGATGACTGCTCAGAAGATGGCCCAAAGTGTCTCAGTTCCCGCTGTCCATGCAGGCTCCGCTCCACACAGTTACAAAGCGCACAGGCACGAACGCTCTCTCTGTAAGGTCGCAAACGAAATAAATAGAGATTCAACAGAACATCTCGTTGGAATAAAGCTATGGGTACAACAGCCTCGATAATCTGACTAAGGAACTTACACAGGTGTGCAGGAAGAGGCTGCATTAGCAACAGACTCGTCCTCTGCAGCAGGAACGGCCTTGGACTCCTCCTCAGAGGAGACAAGTTGCTTTGCAGTGGCATTGTCATCAGCTTAAAAAATAAAAATAAAAAAAACATTCTCATACTCAGCAATAACTGCATTAAACACAGAAATACCTATCTGCCATGGGGAAATACAAAACATTCTATTTTGTCCGGCTCTACTGTCATCACCCCAAATTATTTACTATAACAAATCACTACTCTGAGGAAAGAGGAAAATCTGCTTTGGTCTTCAACCATATTCATTGCTCCTTTAGTGCAGAGGTGCATCATGGCATTATTTATCACTCCGCAGAACAGTGTTCAAAACATGAAGAACACATTACCTGTTGGTTCAGAGTCATTCTCCTCGCAGTTTGATTTCTGCTCGTCCATCCCCTGTACTGATTTTGACCTCCTTGACAGAGATCTGCAATTTACAAACACAACAATTCTTCAATTTGTGAATGCTGATCATAAGTGGAATAGTTAATCACAATATGCAAACAGTTTGTGAGCGTTTTAGTTTAAGTGGCCATGTCCTTAAGATCAGCTCTGTTATCACCACATACTGACATGGGAAAAGAGCTTGAAAAGTAATAATAGTATGCAAAAATTCCTTAATATACGAGATTATCCGACATACATTTACCGTCAAGAAAAACAATCCCTAAAAAAGCATTTCCCTTTTCACAACATACTCCACACACGACTCCCTACCCACCCAAAAGCACTTTAAACATAAACCCGACAACAAACAACAAAACTAATTCAATGAGACTGTTATGTCTTTACTTGGGATGATTTCCGTGTGTGCATCTAAACAACGTCAGTAGTAATGCAATCGAGCTTTTTCGCAAACTCATGAAAATAGCGCGAAGGTTACAGAGAGAGATCAATCGGAAATCGTTTTAACAAGTCAAGTTGTTTACCCAGCAATGCATAATCCAAAACGGTGAAGCTGCTTCGGCAAAAAAGCACGAAATGTTACAAGTGAAATGGTGTTTTGCTAAATAAAACAACCATAAATCGGGATACACAAAGAAAACACAACTTCCGTATGTAGAACTTCCTGTTGCAGCGGGACTCCGTTCGTGCGGAACCTTGTCGCTCGCATCATAGTTCCGCTGTGAGATTCACGCCATTAACAAAATTACTGTAACACAAACAATGAAGGGCTCGTCGTATTTTAATCCACACGGCTAATAATAGGAAGTGTTGGGAGTTTTGTTAACGTCCATGGCCAATAACGGGTAATATCTTAAAAGTCGTCAGTTGGCTTCGATTAGCATGTTATATTTTTGTGCTACATTACATCTTCGCCAAAAATTTGACAAATCGTGAATCCTCAGTTGTTAGAAAACTGACAACCGAGCAAGTCGTCGATGATGCGATGCTGTGCCAATCTAACTGACTACGGGCAATACAAAACACGAAATAAATACGTTTTCAAACATAGATCCAGCCGATAATGTCTGTTCTTCCTGACTTACAAAATAAAAAGAATGTGGCAACATACTTAACAAAAGAAAAACCTTCCCATAAGCTAACGTGATCATGCACACATTTCGCAATATTTCATTTTCATTCTCACTAAAGCAGCTGGAATAAGATGCCAGTCCAAGGACGGGTGCGCTTTTCTAGTGTTTAGCAAACGGAAGCAGAATTCACCACGATTCAAGAAGATAATAAAAATGCATAGATTTCAGCACTAACCATTAGCGAAGTATGTGCATCCTCATTAAAATTATATGGGGGGTGTTTTAAATGTCTATCCAAGTAGTACTTTTAAGATACAGCCCAAATTCTCAAAATATAACTGTACAATTAAAACAACTTTCATGTGACGCTGCATCATAAGCAAAGTGCATTGATGGCTGTTAACGGCTGAATGCAATCGAGCTAATGGACAAAGCTATATAATGTTAACGTGACATGTCCGTAGTAATCGTATTCGGTGGCAACAACACTGGAAACGCACTCTCCCTTTGACAACAAACTAGTGTTAAATCCAAGTCCTCCAAAACCAAACTCTCATTATATCATCCCTAATATGCATACTATCTATGCCTTATTTTTAAAATGAAGTTGCCAGTGTTTCAGAGCTAAACTAATGACACGATGGCTAAGTTACCGTCTTTAACATCCTGGCTAGCAAAGTTAACGTGAAAAGTGTTAACGTTACAAATTAACTTTCACCGTAAACATGTTTGGTTTTAGTTTGTACTGTCACTCAACAGCAGCTGCGATTTGTTGCAATGCCACTGTGAAAGCTATTGAGGTTTAATAGTTGAATAATTGCAGCGCTAAGCACTATTTCTCAATGTAAACACCGACTTCAAAGGGTTGGTTCAGTCCAGCAAATAGCCATGTCCCTGTCACTGGCGACAGGCTGATACGGAAAAGCTAACAACTATCAATGGTGACGTAGCAGCAAAGTCTCCCGAAGAACCAAAACTACGAGAAATACATAAAATCTCATGCACCGAAACATGCACTTTTCTAAAATTCAAACAGCCACTCCGTGGATCGCATCGTGGATACAGGCAGCGTAGAATATATTTCAACCTAAAGTTAGCACCCAGGTAACATAGCTAGTTCTCCAGCAACTAGACAACCCCATCTGGTCGAAGCTAACAGCTAAATGGTACCGATAGCAGAGCTAACACCCGGTCTAAGGTCAGGGTTGGTGTGTCTTTAGGTATGTCTGTTGCAAGAAGTTCAAAGAGGCCACAATTAAAACAGCTCACCTCATAAAAACAATATCGTCTCCTCATGCATCAGCAAAATCCAAACAGCCACACAGCGTCCCAAAATGCTGATGGTCGCCTCATTTTATGTACCGGACTAACGCTGCGGCTAGCCGGCTGGAGGGTGAGTGGGGGAAGTGCACGTCGGCGGAAGGCAGGCTGTGCGGTGTTGCTAGCTAGCTGTTCAACTAGATGGATTACCTATAGCTAACCAGCTACTTGAGCTTTGTGTCGAGGGGTGGTGTACAGCCGGGGAACTATTAACCATAAAGACAAGTCTTCGGCCAGTCCCGTAAAAGGTTCCCCGGCTTCATGCACTGAATCCAGAAACTATCTACCTGACTCGCTCCTGGCTTGTGGATTTAGCTTGACGGCTAAAACGTTGGCTAGCTTCTGCTCTGTTCTGGAATCTCGCTCGCGAGGTCGTTAAAGCTATTGCAAGTTTGCACAAAATAGTGTATCCGAAAATTAGAGCCCTAAACTTAGTTGACACACGGGTGAATACATTTTTCTTTAAGTTTAAGTCGACTGGAGACTTTAATCTACCTAAATTTGCAGCTCAACTTTGCATGGGTACCCTTGTATGGGTCACTAGCATCTCTTCACTTCGCTGAACTGCGTTGCGTCTGCACACGGCTGTTCCGCCAAGTGGCTAGCCGCTGCTAGCAGTGCTAGCTAATAACAACTACGTCAAAATTTAATACATGCAAACGAACGAGCAGAAATTATGTTTTATTACTGGACTCTAGTAGGATGCGTTGCATCTTCAGTTAATCGGTAAACATCCTTGTGTGCGGGTGATAATTCAGAGCACAACATGTGTTAATGTGGAGAGCGCGGACTACTGAAATATGGTGGATATTAGATATTAGGTCATTAGATTTTCGGATCCAGGGAAGCCATTTTTCATTAGATTGTTATGATTGTAGGACCAGAGTTGCTGTGACAAACCTGTGATAGAATGCTTTGGCCGTGTTAAATGAGCGGCTACGATCTGATTGGGTTCAATCAGGTTCATTTCTTGTCTTGGCGCAGATTCATTTTGAATAAAATATAACAGTTGTGCACTTAATCGTGGTCGATAAAGCCTCTTTTCCGTCTGTTTTCATACTGCTATGCGCATTTGACGGAAGCTCCTGAAAACGATTGGGGAGCGTAATCGGTGACATGATCTGAAATAAACCTTGACCAAGTTTTCAGCTGGTTCATCGATAAGGACTAAAATAAGTCAGTTAACGTTATGTTGCTTGTTTTTTGTTTGTTTGTTTGTTGTTGTTGTTGTTTGTGTGTTTGTTGTTTAGATGTTTCACAGTGTGTCCGGCTATTTGTTGCCACATTGTTTTGCCATATGCTCTGGTTATAGTTATTAACTTATACATGGGGATAAATAACAAAAACTGAAATATGTGTACAGCCCTCAAATAATAATAATAATAATAATAATGTGTTTAAGTCATGCTCAGCCATCCAGTAGACACTTAACCGCCCGTGTTATCTTCTAATTAATTTGTTCATTTTGAGTGGATTATCCTTCTATTCTTTTAAATACTAATTATTTCCTAATGTAATGCATGTTCATATTTCATTTGCAGACAACGTTAAAGAGCAATAATAATGTCACAGGCTGCGAGCACAGCACAGATCCTGTGGGGGGATGGGACTGGGGTTGGCCTTCTTTATCTGCTGGCTGCCTTATCACTGTGAGAAAATTACATTGGTATGGATGACCCAGGAAGCATAGGTTCAAGAAAGCTGTTCTGAGAACTACTCAGTTCCCTAAATGTTAGTTCTTGATGGGAAGACTACCGAGTGTCGTGCTGAAATGCGAGGGCATGTCAGAAACCAGTATGCTTTGCATAGCAGCAAATGAGCTGTTCTGCAGATAAGGGCAGAAAGTACAGTCGGGAACACGTTGTTTTCATGCTTTCATTTGTTTGTTTGTCTTTCGTAAAGTGTGGCACAACTCAAAATTTGATGAGGAAAAAATCCTTTCCCTTCTGTAAACTCTGAAGCTGCTCTACTAGTTTTTGTATAGTTCTAGTTAAATCAAGACATTGAGAACCCTGTGCCATCCTTTCGTGAGCCCACGTTGTCGTACATGCAAGTAAAGCTCAGATGTCATTGAGATGATCCTGTGAACTAAGAGAAAATTAGGTTGGGTAGCTGTCTGCCCCATTGTGAGAACGTCACAGGTTTAATCCACATCATGTACTGTATATCACCAGTCATGCCTTCAAGCAAAATGCTCACATGTTACAGGTTCACAGCTTACTTAAGCTATAACTCAACAACTCTACAGGAGAGCAGGCGCTAAATGTCCCAGATGTGAAGTTAATGTGGGTGATTTTACATGAATGCTTCACTTTTATTACCTGTAGATGAGCACACAGTGTAGTACGCTATCTGCTCATGATACATTTTGTGATCTTTGGATAATGAACAGGAACCTGCTGCAGGGGATCTGACCTTGATGTTGTATTGAGAAATGTATTAAGTGTCGAGGCATTTACACTGTGCACTTTATTCTTACATGAGAGCACTGAAGGGGGAAAAGGTGAATGCACTGAATGCAGCTACATGAAGAATAGTTTTCTGAAGGTGATCAGAAATGCAAAATGTTTTGATTGTAATGAAGGTTTTGCGGTGTCTTTTAAAAGATAACAAACATACACCCAAACAATCTGGTTTAAGGCTACAACAAACACAATCAGTCTTTTCATAGCTAATGGATCCATTTGTGTACACAAGTAAGGAGATGTTTGCATACACAAATAATATTGTCATCAAAGTTATGTCACCATTGTTTGAGTCTGATGACACTGGTTCCTATCACAAACAGAAATATTGGCTCAGCTAATGTTTGAATTTCTCAGTGACTTGAATGAGCGATATACATGTTTCCATTTTGAAAATAGGTTATTATTGATCCCCCTGACAGGATTAGTTAACTCCCCATTCAGCTTTAGTAAAATTGGATTAGATTTTAGGGGGCTGAGACTGACGGGAAGACGGTGACTGATTGGACGATGGATGTAAATAGAGGGTGGTATTAGGACACCGGGCCGCTCCTATTGGTCAGTCGGTGAACTGGGTGCTTTCCCATCTGCCTCCTATATCTCAAGGATAATCCCCTGGAATACCTTCACAGATGTTTCCAACAGAACATAAAGTGGAAGAACAGAATATGTTTTGGCTCCTGTGCATTTTTTTAAATATAGATTAAACAGCGCCAGTAAAATATTAATAGTAATAATAATAATAATGCAACGTATGCTACTTTTATAGCACAGTTTGATTTTGAGCTCATCGTACTGATAGTATAGTGCAGAGTACACCACATGAATACTTACTGTACAGTCAGTGCTGTAGAAATGCATTCTTTGACAAATTACAAATGAATAACATCCTTTTGTATGTAGATGGTTGTTAAAAAAAAATCTGTATATATATATGTATAGGTACTACTAAGTCTCCCATATATAATTGATATTATAAATTAAATAAGGATGCAGTATTTAGAGAAGTTACTGTATGTATGAGAACATTTTTTAAAAGGATTCACAGGTGTAGTATAATACCAATTCCTCCACAAGGGGGTGTATAACCTCACACTCCCGAAAACAGCCTTATGCTCTGTCATCAACCTTTAAAAAGCTGTTTTACTTGAAGCATGTTTAAAATACAACAGGTAACCTGCCTTTGGAGCAACTTAGAGTGTATTTTATATCTTTTGGTCAATAGATGAGATGTAACAAAATAGAAGTTCAACACAGTCAAACCCAAACTGCAGCAATGCATACCAATAAAACAGTCTCCTCTAAGATTATAAGAAACCCGAGAACTGCCTTGAAGTAGCCCTTGAAGTGTTTATCACAATCTGCGACTCTGATAAAGTCAAAGTGGTGGCACAGTGTGGGGAATATTAAGTACGTCTGGGCTTTTCATTAACCTGTCAGCCTGTTAGACTACATTTCCACTGCACACGGCTGCACACTGCAACATACATAAAGCTCAACCGCAAGCCCTGGAAACTATCCTCTGCATTTGCCATATATCTGGGTTTTTTTGTTTTTTTTAATGCAAAGCAACTCATTTTGACAAATTATAAAGCAGCTTAAAGGGATGACTTTACTCCAGAGCTGAAGAAAAAAAAGAGTGATGCTTCACAAAATTACATTTTAATTTGTTTTATGTCATAACAACAAGTAGGGCGTACAATACCAGTAATAGAATTATTATAATAAAATGAAACATTTATATATTATGATTCAGAAAGTACAAAAATAAAGATTCTATTGTTCAGGGAATCCATTCCTATCCCATTAGAATAATATATATTTCCACATATATAACTGAAATAAAGAAATAACAGATGTACAGACAGACTATGATACAGTGGTTTTGGTATCACCATTTATACATTTACCTGGTCAGAAAAAGGTCTCATTATGAGTAAGTATCACCACAGTGTTAGACTGTATGTCATGATGATTATTATAGAAACAATAGTGAGAAAAGCAAGCAAGCCATTCCAGTGTTTTTAATGTGAGAAAAGAACATGAGCTGTTAGTGTAAATGGATGAAAGCTGGAGTAGGACATGTACTGTATCTATATTTTTAGGCTTTTAGGGATGAAATGAGTTGGAGTCTAAAAAGATGCATCCAAAGCTGTACAGTAATCGAGCATACCAGTGCACGTGTGACATCGGTCTTTGCAAGGAGTGCTTCTCTTTCATTTCCATCCTCATAGGGTCACTCAGATTGTTTTGTTTGCTCAGAATGCCATTATTTACATATACAATTGCTTTGTCCTGTGTGGACAAACTACTACAACACATTGGAGTCTTAGTGCAAGCTTTTTCACTGTCAGTGGTCTGGTGTCCTTTTGCTGTCTCCTCCCAAAGGAGCTGGCTGAGCGAGGAGAGGAGTCGCACAGGTCCAAATGCCCAGTGTGCAAGTCTGTGGTCCTCCAACAGTGCATAGCTGGACGCCAGCACGCCATCAACGAACAAAGTTCCAGCTTCTGTCAAGGGCGCATAAACTCCCACACTCTCTGCTACTGAAATGGAGATGATTGGAGATGGACGCGTTTGACCCCCTGCTGTATGGATGAGAACACAGTCTCCTGCCTTGGCTCTGCTGGCAAACTGAGCCTGGTACTCTCTGCTGTCACGTCTGCAGTCGGGAGATAAAAACACCAAGTGATGCGGAGTGAGGGCCAATCTATGGCCGTCTTCTGTCTCCAGAGACAGAAAAGAAGACCATCTTTCTTGGTCCCGGTGCAGAAACAAGAGAACTTGACTATACACGACTTGGCCTGTCCCAGACAGGGCCATGACTCTGTCCCCAGGAGCCAGTGACGACAGACTCTTCTGCCTCCCTCCAGCAACAGTCACCCGGGCCCAGCCTGGGAAACAGCCACCTTTTTCCACAGCAACAGAATGATCTGCAGAAAGATCAGCAGAAAGAGCCAAGATGACTGTACAGATTATGTTCCTTTTTTTTTACCCTGATAAACACATAATACAGTGAAGCGATGTAATTTGACACATGATCGTGTATGAGAGCTCCCTGCTTGAACTTACCAGCTTTTACTGAGCAGTGGATGTGATATTTGGACTCGTAGTGGACCCAGTCGAAGCCTGCCTCCACAGCCAGCTGGGCCAGGAGACCGTACTTCTCAGTTTCTCTGTCATCGGTGGTTATATCCACTGCGCGGCCCTCGTAGTGCAGAGAGCCAGGAGGGTGGTGACCGTCCTCATCCCAGGCCTCGGTCACACGTAAGTGCACCCCCGGCCACTGGTTCATCACTGCGATCGCCAACCGATTCAAACAGTCCTTACATCTCTGGGAACAAACGAGGCAGAGGAGGGGGTTTGGTTTCAAGCAGCATTAACTAATAAAACGGCTGGTATATTGGACAATAGTAGCTTATTACAGACGTGTAAATATCAGCACATGTGTCAGCCTATAACAAACAAGGATTTGCAGTATAGAAATACACCGGCTTTATATCGTAAATTATTAACAGATTTTTAAATTCTACAATTCCCATATTGGCATCAGCATCATTAAGTAAAACAACATACAAAGACAGTCTAACAAATCACTTTCACTGAAGTAGTAAACAGTCATTTAGCCTTTAAGTATATTTTAAGATGTTGTTTTTTTTTTTCTTTTAATCAAAAGCTAAACCTAGAAAGACACAAAGGATTTGAAAAGAGTCATAATGGATATAGACTCAAAAAAAGTCACAATTATGTGATATTGATGGAAGCACAACCATTTTCAGTTTAAAAAAAAAAAAAGGTATGACTAACAGCAGCCTTTATGTGTGGATCACTGTGTGAAGATGTATGGATGTGCATTTCTGAGTCATTCGCTCCTTTTTTAAACTGTCATTCCTATATAGATATAAAGGCAGGATTGAGTTGCGTGGTTGGTTGGTTTTCAGCTGTAAATAATACCGAACACTAAAGATTTTTGTTTGTATGTTTTGACGCATTTTTTTCATTGAGTTCTCAGTTTATGTACTACTTTTAATCATTCATTCTGCAGCATGTACAGTATCTGAACCAAACCCAGCTACAAGTGACAGATAATTTGTAATCCTTTATTAACTGCAGCAGTGGCACTACCTATGAACACAGAAGGTTGCGAGTCGGCACTGACGCATGGAGTGATTTCCGCGCTAAGCAGAAAATGAGCCCAGCATTTCAGCACTCTGTCTCTGGCTCCCAGGTTATGATTGTTTGTCTGCTGGCATCATCACACAATTCCTCCTTTACTCTGCTAAAGGCCATCTCAACCTTGCTCAAACAATCAGAGTACAAGAACAAACCTACTGTAGCCAGTTTGGCACATTCCTTGGCCTTTTCAACAGGGTGACAGAATAATCAAGGCCATTCTCTGCCTTTCCAGATTGTTCCAGGCTTGAGTTTCTCGGTTTCACCCCTGAGACATTTGATCAAATATGTGCACAGTGACTCTTAACACCCCCGTGGGCCATAATGTTACAGACTGTGTCAGCATTGTCGCAAAATAGCATTCAGAAGAAACGATGACGTCGGCATCCGAGGTGATACACTCATTATCATCTCCTGAAAGCGTGTTTGCTTGTGACTTGTGTGATGTGGCAGGTCTCGCGGCGCAGAATTAACCGAACAACGCTGATTTTGCAGTCGGAAAAAGGAAAAAGAAAGAGCTGAGACAGAAAGCGATGTGGAGTTGGGTGAGAAGAAAGCAGTGTCGCGCAGAGCCGAGGCTGGGACTCAAAGAGAGAGGGCAGAGGGGAAGAATGTATGGGCACGGACTTGGGAATGTGACAGCAAGAGTGAGAAAGAGAGAGGGACAGAAAACAAACAGGGTAGATTTCTCTCGCAATGCCATTGAAGAGAGGCGTTTCATTGTCACAACTACAATAGTCGCTTTTCCGACGGTGCCATTACTTCAGCAGGCGGGAATTTTGTATAGGCGACCCCTCTGAGCCTCCGAATGACGCACAAAGAGCATCTTTCACATCTGGGCAAAAAAAAAGGGGGCACATGGACACATAGACACACTCAAACTGGGTATCAGAAGGGCACACATATACAACCACAAGTTTCCATCACATACAATCACTCTGGGAGGGGAAGGAACACAGATTCATATCCGAAACAATCACAGCAGGCCACAGCATCCGAAACAGAGCGTTCTCTGAGTGTCCAGTGGGGCATTCAAAATGTTTTTGCTCAAAAGTTGTTCATCTCGCTGCCTAGATCTTATAAGCTCTACCTCACCGATTTGTCTTTTGTGAATTTAGCTATAGGTCCCGAGTAAACAATCAGAAATTCAATTTTAGGTGCCATGTCTGGACATTTTCTCTGGTAGGCACACTGGGAACCTGCCATAGGTATCAGTTTAATTCCAATAACAAAGACTTTGGTTAAAGATTAAAAGGAATTGTTCCTGAAGGGGAACTCGGCCTCTTAAGGGTAGTGTTGAATTACATCCTGATCGTCTTATCACTGAAAAAAGGGGAGGGAATGTTTGGTTAAAACTTACACCGTCTGTGTTGAACATTTGTCAGTTAGGAGCCCGGCAAGGGCAGGTAGTGTAGAGAACAGTAAACAATGAGCGAGATTGCGTGATCTGATTTGAAGGTGCCATGCTGCCGTGGCAGAGTGCAAACTGCTGTCTGCACCTTTGTGTTTATGTAGTTGATCAGTCATCCAACAGAGGGATTTTGTAGGATCAAGACTCACGAGTCTCAGCATCCCTCAGCTGGTTGTCTGACCTGTTTGCTCATTTCTTGTATTTGCACTCAGCAACAACAGTGTGTGTGTCAAACACCCAACAACATCCTTAAAATCTAAGACATCCCAGCATGCTTAACCACAACCTCACCTTGGTCATGAAGCGGTCAGCGTTGGTGTTCTCCTCATCTTTGAACACAATGTCTGGGTTGTAGTTGCACACCAGCTCGTTGAAGCGCTCAGAGTTGCGTGTGATCTTGCCTTCTGCTCTCCCGCTGGCCCCGAGGTTGTTTTCTGAGAAGTTGGGGAAGAACTGCTTGTAGTGCATGGCTGTGAGCTTCCTGGGCCTGGGACGGATGCCGTACCCGGGGCCCGGCCCACATCCCTGGACCAGCCATATGCACGTCCACACGGCAAGCAGGCCGAGCTGTGCCAGGCGGGCCCACCAGGACTGCTTCATTGGGGAGGGTTGGGGCTCCCGGGAGTCAGCGGCTCACAGCGCCTACAGCAACAACCCAGCTCCAGGTGTGTGACAGCAAGTGAATGAGGGTCAAATGTGGGTCCATTCCAAATCATGGATTACTGGCGCTGATAGTAATTACAAGAAGGTGTTGGGAAATGCAGGTAGTTCTTTCTTACTGTCTTGATCAGAAAAGAAGCTTAAAAAGTACAAAAACAGATAATCTGACTCAGTTTAAAAAAAAAAAAAAAAAAAGATTCTATGAGCAAAAGCACAAGGAGTGATCTGATTGGTGGAAGTCTGGAAGTTTGGCATCAAATAAGAAATCTTTTGAGCAGCTATTTCACCAAACACCAGCTGCTTCTAGGTCTCTTGTGAGCTGAAAGTCATCTTGACACGTCCTCCAACGTTACCTGTCCTGACGCAGGTGTTTTGAAGTCTCTCTCTTACCGCTTCTCTCTCTCTCTCTCTCTCTCTCTCTCCACGCAGCTTCCCCCTTTGACGAGACACACAAACTGACGCGCACCTAAAGCTCCACGGATTCCTGCTGTCTCTCTTGGATTCCTATTGCGCTCTCATCCTCTTTGTCCATCCAAGAAAAACGCGTCTGTTAAGAGAGAGAGAGACGGGTTGTTGTTGTTGTTTTTTTTCCTCCTTCTCTCCTTGGTCCACCGTCTTCTGTCGCGTTCCAGCGCTCCTGGCCACCTTGCGCCAGCCATTGGGTCTTATTAGCGTCCGGACAAGATTGCCCTCCCTTCCTCTGCGCGCTCCCACCGCTTCAGCACACGCCTCCAATTCAGCCATACAAAGGACACATGATTACTCTAATTATGTTCACACAATGACCCAGACCCCCTCCAACTCATTAAATATTTTAAGATAATAAAAATACTTCGAGTTTGGGCAGCTTTCCCAATGAATGCTCAACAAATAATCAAATATTCTTTAAAAAAAATATATAGAATTTTTAAACCTGCAATAGGAATTATGAGTCATACTGAGCATATACAGACTATTTAAGTTCAGATACAGCCCCCAGTTGCTTTGAACCAACATCCCCTTGCTTCTGTGTGCTCATCCCACCCCTCAGTCCCACTCTGCTGGAGTTATTAATAGACATAGTTGAAGGTGAGGAACCCAGAAGGGAGCCTTGACACCCCCTGACTATGACTTACAGTGCTGCCTTCCTGTGTTTGGGGAGCACCGCCTGACCCCCACTGAACCCAGTGCACCCAAGACCTCCTCGCTGGAAACACCCGCCTGGCCACATCATCAACTTATTATTTTTATCCCTCTCAGAACAATAGCTGGGAGAATCGTAAAAATGTGTCAGATAATGCCGGAGAGGGCGCAGAGAAGAGAGTAATCATTGTGTCTTGAGGGTGCGACATCTGTAATCACAGGCGGAAGCTTAAATTAATGGAGGGGTTAAAGGTGAGAGCGTGTCACCGTCCTATCTCAAGCTTCCTGGAACACTCGAGGACTCGATGCATCATAGAGCGCTTTCTTGACGGAGGCTTTGTTTCTGAGGAACTCACAGCAGTACTTTGGAGAATACTGAAGATTAAATGGAATTCGAAAAGTGAAGTTCTTCGTCTGTGCCTGAACATTTTCCTTTGTGCGGCGATGGAGCACAGGTCACTGAGCTCCGCACTGACCATGGAAAAGCAACCTTGTAGGGGAAGTTTCCAGATGATCCCAGGATGTTGTAGGGAGGGGTGGCAAGGCGAAGCTGCATCTTCCTGTCCTTATGATAAACACGGAGGAAGGCTGAAGTCTGGCCCGAGCGACGCAGATGAAAGATATCGGCCCTCCTAACAAATGCAGGGAATGACTCAATCAAAAAAAGTAACAAACACTTTCATATCTACAATTACCCACACCGATGTTTCTCCTCAAAGCCGTGCGAGAAAAAAAAGATTTCATCGGACATGAAAGGGAAAGGAAGGAAGCAAACATCTGTGGGCTGGAGATGGAAATAAAGTCATTATTATTAGTTTTTATTTTGGTGCCCCCCCCATCCTCCTGCCTCCCTCTGCCTCCTTCTGGCTCTTAGCATTTCACTCCCCCATTTCAGGATGGGAGTACATGGCTGGGTGAATGGTTTAGTTTCCTGCAAAGCCACAGCACAGAAAACGAGATCTTTCCTGCTTGGGTTAGCCTACTCTGCTTTGTTCTTTCCAAGTGGACGCCTGTGCTTGCACCTGAGCTGCTGGTCAAATACAGCTGCAAGTTAGGATTTACACCGTGTGGGTATTTGTCAGTGAACACTAATAACTGGCAGCCAAGGATCGCAAGTTGCAATTTTTTTGTGATGAGTTGATTGTAAAAGAGAAGTTAAACAATGCTGGCTTGGACATTTCAAGTGTTTGTCTTGTCTCTTCGAGCTGAATAGACACTCTGCAGGATCCGCTTCCTCAGATGGAGGCCGTTACAAGGGTTGAGGGGGAGAAAGGAAAGTCAAGGAACTGACACCTAACCACCTCCCTCCCCTCTCTCAAACACACACACTCGTCCTTTTCTCTTCGCCTGATGCTGCACTGCCCACTCGACTGTCTCTCGGTGTGTTATCAGCGCAGGAAGAGGCAGGGTGGTGCGTTCTGATGTGGCTCCGAACACTGGATGATTCTTGGCTTTTGTATCGTAGTTTGGGGGTTTAAAGACATCGATCCCTTCATGTGTTGAATTCAGGAGTACAGCATCTCACAATACATAAATATGTTGTCTCCGTGGTTAAGTGTGCTATTGCTTCTGCTCTTGACGTGGCCTACGAAAGAGAGCACCGGTGAGCTGACGTTGAGGCGATGCTGCACCAAAGTGGACAATAGACTGAGAAGGGTGGAACTTCCTGGCTGTAGACAAGCAGGTCAAAGGACAGATATGATGCGAAACCTTGTTTTCTAAACCTGATCGAAAAAAATAATTAGCATTGTATAGATTACATTATGTTGGAGAAACTGAATTAAATTGTGATTTCATGGTGTTTTTCCCTGACGTTCCGTGTCACCCCGCTCATCCAAGAGTTACCCAACGAAACAAAGGCCCGCGCCAGTCGACTGTGTGAAGCAAGTGTGCCGTGAGTGTGCACACAGGATGGCGGGCAGCTATGGCAAGCGGACAGTGTGGCCCATTATCAGTTGATTAGCGAGCAAGTCTCGCCTTTTCCTGAGTGATTCTGCATTTGCAAGCGTAGAAAAGAGGGAATAACAGCCCTTAATGCACTTTGGCACAAACTTCAAACGGCCGACTGTCAGGAAAGCTAATCTGTGTCTTTTTCCCCCCTTCATTCTTATGTTTTGACAATAAAGATAGCCTATCTCATCCCATTACAAGCTGCCCGCTTCCCGCCTTGTCCCCGATATGCCCGACATCTAGTCCTATAGAGTGTGCAACCCAATGGGACAACTGATTGCGCTGCTATCGACCTTTACTTTTTGCTGCAGGGAAAGGTGCTATCTCAGTGTTTCACCAACTAAATCCAAGGTTAAGAGTGATACGTGGGGGGTGTTTCATGCAGCATGTGTGCACAGTGTTCCTTGGTAGAGGAAAAAATTGCATCCAGTTGACTGTAGTTGTTCTCTAAAAAGCAAAAAAAAAAAAAAAAGCTGGCACAAATTGTGTACCGTCTCTCCAAAGTGTAACATGGCGTGCTGTCTAGATTGACTTTCAGTAGCACGGAGAGTGGGCAATAGGCTTAGTGTTCTGGCACCAGTCTTGGGAGTAATGCTCTACCGTGTAATGCATCAGTGTAATCACATTACCTTTGTCTGTAATGCAGTAATGTGATGCATAACTGTCCCTAAATTAACATTAGAGTCACTAATCAGATACAGCCTACTGTCAGTGCCACCTTTATTTTCTTAGACATGCAACTGAGGCTTCTTCTTACAACTGTGCTCTTTGTGCTGGTTTTCACCGTCTTTGCTTTTAGTTTTGTGGTAAAACCTTTTAAAGAAAGATGCGATGTATGTCCTCTTTATTGCAATAGATGGATAACTTTGTCATTCCAGCAAACATGCATAAAAAACACTAGAACGAAATTTTGTTGCATGATGCTCTCAGCAACAGTTTAAAAAAAATACAAAAGGGATTGAGTGCATACGATAAAAAAGATCTGTAATAAATATATGTATGAACAAATAGATAGATAATAAAAATAGTTCTACAAAGGCAGCAGTTTGGGGTTTGTAGGTATTTGTGCTGATATGTGGGCATGTGTATGGTTTAATGTTTTATTGTTAACTGGGGATGTTGTGGAGTAAAGCACAAGTAACGTGTAGTGTGATGAATTACTGTCTACAGGGAGTAAATAAGTAATCAATTACTTTTTTTTAAAGTAATATGTATGATAGATTCACTTTTTTCTCCAGTAATAACCTCAACACTGACTGACAACGATTAAACTACATTTGATTGAATTCTTGAATTATTTTTGGCCCTCGAAATCCTCACCTCTCAGTTGCAGCATCAGTCTGGGTTTGTTCAAACTTCTTTCTTTCAAGACTCTTAGGTAATGCACTTTCTTTCTCTCTCTCACACACACACACCTTGTATCTGGCTTATGTGGGACTTCCTTAGAGGGTAACCAGCCTCCAGATGTGCAAGTAATGTTACGGCGACATTGGAGTTCATTTCCTTTTAGCAAAGGAAGCCCAGTGCAAAACAAAACCTAAACCAAATAAGCTTAATTAAAACATCCAACAAAACAAAACAAGAAATGCAAACAAAAATCAAGAGGGAGAAATTAATCAGTGTTGGGGTTTTCTTCAACTGACTTAAGAAAAAATGCGGAGGGGAAATGAACAATAGGCAAGGAAAAGGAATGGAAGAAAGGAGGTGGGTGGTGGGGATGTGAAGGAGTGAGTGTGAGTGAATGTCACTTGTACTGATTTGCAGGGTTGTTTTTATCTGGCATTTGCATCGGAGTGGGGAAAGCGTGGGCCACGGCTGTAGTGGCGTCGTGGGTGGACACCGCTGACAGACAGTCCAAAATATGGCTTTCTTCTGCTGCTGATTAAAGAAGTGCAGCAAAAGGGTGGGGGGACGTAGAGGACAGATGCCCTTGCCAGTCACACACACCCACCCACCCACATCAGATTGCTCAGCGTTGCTACATTTCATAAAAATGTAACAGCATCAAAGAAACGGTTTACAGTAAGAGTCACCTTGATATGCACCCAAAAGGACACAAAGAAGTTAAAAACACAAGACATCTTTATTACTTTCTGCTCATAAAAACAGTGAAATGATGGTTAAAAAAAAAAAAAAATCATTTTTAACAAAATCTGAAACATCACAGCATTTCAGAAGTAAACAATGCCACCATTATTTTTTTTTTCTTTTGTCTCTGAGAACAACTATAAAGATTTTTTTTTGTCACAGATATATCACATTCAACACGTTTAACTGTTCAAAGGTTCTATGAGTACTGAATCAAAATGTGAAGTATGGATCCCACAATGCCCATAAATAATGATATAAATGCAAATAAATGTTTCAAACATCTAAAAGAACATTCCCAGAAATGAGTAAACCTCAGGGTGCTCCATATATAATACATATAATAACTAACCACAGAGAGAGAGAGAGAGAGAGAGAGAGAGAGAGAGAGAGACAGAAAGAAAGAGAGAGAGAGAGATACTGTCCCCTGCTGGTCAAACCAACAGTAAATAACCTGCTGATACAGCAGCAAAAGCAAATGGTGACACAGGATCACCATCACAAAACTGTGTGATAAGATAATTACATGTAGAAACGGATACTGGTTAAGACTGCAAGGCCTGACAGTCACTTTTTTTTAATGTCTAAATATTCTGAAATTGTTCAAAGTATTCACCCTCATGTCCAACACAAAAGAATGAGATGGAAAGAAAAAAAAAAAACTTGTCAGGAAAATTAATAGAAAAGATATGGAAAATTCAAAAATGACTTTTGGTAAAGTTAAAAAAGTGTGCTTTTACTTTTAAGATATTGCACTTTCCCCACACAAATTCTTAATGATTCACAGTTTGATTGGTGTAAGGCAGAAGCTCCTCCGAGTGAGTGTCACATGGCATTCAAAGGTCTTGCATAAAAAGTGTAAAGCTTTCTATTTTTTGATTCTGTAAATAAGTAGTCCTCACACTGAGCAAGCTTACTGTCGTCTAAAAAAGTAAACCACAGACAATTCTACTAGTAAACTGAGTTTGTAAAAGGGTTTCAACACTGAGACTGTTATTTCTAACTTATATTCCCTGTGTAACCTGCAAATCCACAGATAGCCACAATGGCTTCTCTGTGTCTCATTTGCTCCCAATAACAACTTCCCCTTTTTAACTAACATAACACTGGTGCAGACTGGACCTCCAAACACACGGAAGTAGAAGATTCCCAATCTTAAAATAGTGGTACAGCTAAGAGGAAAGCGTGGGGAAGCCACAAAGAAAGAGAGAGCACTCTATCGACCTGAAGGAGGAAGAGGAAGTTAAGTCACAGTTACAATGTGATATTTCAAAATAACTCTGCTGACTTTTACATGTGTCAACAGAGCAACAGTTACCCAAGAATCCTCTTTGTATAAGGCGTCAGGTTTGCAGGGAGATTGCTCTGTTATTGTTCACAATGGCAGAACTGCCAATATGGCTTAAATCCCTTTTCCCCTTGTTCCAGTCATACCCATGACTCAGCTAACCGCTTGTACCAGCACTCGCCTTTGCAGTCACATAGCGGCACAAACTTGGACCCTGATATATTGGTCATTAAACACAGCATCAAGCAGTGGTCCCACTGGACACAGTGCAGACGGACTCTCCTCAGATCTCTTCACACGGGGCGACCTGACCCATGTACCAACTGGCAAAGGGACTGAATTGGAAATGTCTTTAATCCGACAGGTGCACATTTAAGGTGGCTCAGTTTATAAAGGCCAGGAATGGCAGTGGTGAGGAGGGGAAAAAAAATAAATCACTGGATTTTAGACAGTCCACTGGCCAGGAGGAGTCTGAAGGGGACGGTGGAGCGTGACACAGTTAAAGGCAGTCTGTGCAGACCTGCAAAAAGAAGAAGAAGAAAAAGCAGAGCATAACATTACGCACAATCACAAGGTGGAGCTCTAAATTTGCAAAGCTAGGAAAAACTGTGATTTAGATGAAGTGAAAGTCTATTAATCACAGAACAAAAGTAAGTTGGGAGGTAATGGGAAAGTGCAGGAGAGCTGCCATGGTGCTGAGATGCTATCTGCACTGTGAGGAAGGGGATTGCGTGTATGTGTGTGTTTGGCGTGCCCATGCTCCAAGGGCTTGTTTGTGTTGGGTGGAGGTTTAGAGGGTGTGTGTGCTGCGAGGGGTCTAGGGCGGTGTGCCTGAAGGTCCCCAAGGGGACCTGACTCTCCTCTTGTCCCTTTACAATTTCCTGAAGGAATTGTATTCTTTCTATCTGAGGAAGAGAGACCAGCCCATAGGGAAATGGGGCCAAAGGTGGGGAAACTTATGACATAGCTATCCAAGTGCAAAGCATTTCAGCCCAGTACAGTCCCAAAGACAGAAAAAAATATATGCATACAAATTACTTGACCTTACTTCATAAATATAAAATGAAAGTAGACTGACCAAAGGCACGGATGAGCTCTCTCTGTACTGCCCAGGTGACTGTCTTTATCAGGGAGGCTGAGGTGAGACCAGCAAACAGCATGTTGTACAGAAAGACAATGTAGAAGTTCCCGAGCCAGTTATACCGACCAAAGTCTCCCAGTAGATCGAAGCGGGTGATACCTGACACAATGGAACAGAAGCACGAGAAATTGTTCCACTTGTGAATGAACTGCTCAGGCCTGGATTTGCCTACAGGTGCAGTATTTATGGCATACAAATGCCCTCTTGTGGGCATTATTAAAACTACAAGTAAGTTGTTGATTCAGCAACTAACATTTCATAGAAGCTCTGTCAAAATGTCACATACAAAGTAACTGTAAACATTATGTGCTATACACCAGTTGTCAAAGTATACTCTTTTTGTCTTTATTAAAATCTATGTCAAGGAGAGAGAACAAGACTGGTTTTCCAAAGATTTTATAATTGTTTTTAATGTTTACATTCACAGCATTTCTGGTAAGCATCCTGATTTTTATAGCATAGTCACAGCGAGCAAAATACATACTAAAAGCCTGCATAGAATTAGTGTGTAGTAAAGAATTGGGTCATGTCTGTAGCCTCTGATGAACACATTTACCAGTTATGCTAAATACTCACCAAGTGTGCGTGAAAAGACTGGCAGTGCAGAGCTCAGGATGAGCAGTGAAACACAGTTTGCAATCATCTGAAAAAAAACACACACACAAACAAAAAAACAAGTTTAGATTCTTAGATCTTGAGTAAACATAAGGTATCACCAGTTTTGGGTTATATTTTGATGAGAGATAGGGCAGATGCAGATACCTGTGTGAGGTTGGTGTCTCGTGCACGAGGCATGAGGCCAGTGAAGAGAGGAGAACTATAGAAACCCACCACTGACGCCACCATTAGGTAGCTGAAATTAATTTTATTAAGGACAACAGCAGAAAGAGGAGTAATAAGACTCTCACAGATGGTATCATAACATCCAGAAAGTACATCGGAATGTGCTTTAATGTATGAATGTGACTGAATGAGTCAACATCACACATACTGACGCAAATACTGCAAGTGGCTGAGTCAGAGCAAAACGGACGTAGCCAGTCTACACTGTGTGCAGTCATGTTAAGTTAATGGGGTAAAGGATACAGGATAAGGACGACTTGAACTGCAGCACCCAGTGAGCCGAACATAGAGAAGGAGGCCATCCCCAGGTGTGGATCCTACAATATGCAAAAATAACAATCATCAGTGTACACAGATGGTTAACTGTTGCACACTAAACATGAACTGTTTAGAATTTTTTGGCGGAATCTTCACCTCCATTCCTCTGGGCATCGCCGTCTCATCCAGCAGCAACTCCAACACGTTGAAACACACCATCAGTACACACATCACCTGAAGACACACAAACAGCAGTTGCAAAAACAATTACACTTATTTGTCAATTATTCAAAAGTAAAGCAGAATTTGTGCTTATATTAAATAATTGTGCACCTACCGTAAGCGCGAGGAGCATAAGCATTGCCAGTGGGTAGCCCAGGTTTCGCTGCCATGGGGACGCCTTCCTACGCATCTCTATGGGGAGAATAAGAAAAAAAGGAAGAAAAAAAAAAGAGAGAGAAAAGCAACAATAACAAATGAGTGTACAGCAACTAAATATCACACACTGTAGCCACTGTTGGAGAAAAGCCTGTTTTTGTCAGTCTTACCCAGAGCGACACGCTTGCTGCGGACAGCTTGGTAATCTTTTTTCATAGCCTCCATGTCCAGCTTGACCCAGCATGACGTACTGCCACCTTCCATCAGACAAACAAAACGTCAGTCATCTTTAAATTCAATCACTAGGAAATGCAAAGGAGAGTGATCACGGGCAACCTAACTTACAGTTGAGTTTCCTGGAGAGTGAGTCTTCCTCGAATACAGTGCAGCACAGTGTATCTTCTACATCTTCCAGCAGCTGAAGAGGATCGATAAGTCAGCCAATTAGGAAATCACAATTCACAGCCACAAGACAACTGACTGCTAATGCAGTGGCTACTTTATTTGAGGTGGCCATTTTTAGGAATGCCTGCAGCTCTGGGGATGGCAACGTCAGTCTCTCAATCTGTCAACTACTTAAGTGCAGATTAAAATATCACAACTGTTACATGAAAATTTGTACTCAGAGGATGAATCCTACAGATTTTGTTAATCCCCTGACTTTCCCTCCAACACCAACGTGACCTCTAAACTGTGGTTTTAAAAGAAATATGTCAATAACGTTCATAATAAGGTCACAAATTTAAGTTGTCTAACAGTTTGGCATGACTAAATATTTATGACATTCTTATCCTCAGTGCTAATTACTAAACGTCAGCAAGCTAACATGCTAAGCAATAGCTGTGTCTAACAGAAATACAACATACTAATTCTATGCAGTGTGTGCATTTAGTTGTTAGTAAAATACACATTTATAATATTTAAAAGAGAATTCAGAAAGTTGGTGGCAAATAAACCTCACAAAGAGACATCAAAACTCTTTTCCCAAGATCCATGGCTTAGGACACAAAGCACAATATATTTTGTTTTTCAAGCTGCGAGTCGCCAATCCATTTCCTCTGTGCACTGCAATGGGAGCATGCATCAACAGCGCCCTCCAAAACCAACCACATTTAGTATGCATACTGTTTGCTTTCAGTATGCTTCATTTGGTCAATATTCTGGTGTGGACATACTACAAGTTAAAAACTGGCTTAGGATCAGTATGTTGTGTGGATTGTAAAGATGGCCTATGTTAGCATTTAGCCCAAAACAAAGCTGTGGCTATATACAGCCTGACAGAGCTGCTAGCATGACTGTAGACATTCAGTCTTGTTTTTTTAATTCTAGACATCAAGTCTGTGACTCACCCGTGGTTTGACCAGCAGGCTGCCTGTTACACTGAACATTCGGGACAACCCAAAGGGAGTGCACACTGCAGAGGAACACACAGATGATGATTTGCAACAGTCACTCAAAACACTTTGAAGTTACTCCAGTAACTGTGATTTAGATATACTTACACAAAAGCAGCAGCACTCCAAACAGAGAGATGCCTGAGTACAGGTAAGGAAGGTAATACTCCCACAGGTCTGAAATTCAGAGGAAGAGAGCATAAGCAACTATATGAAAAACTGCAAAAAAAACCACCTGTCACTGAGGAATCTATGGATATAATGCAAGTGACTCACCATAGAGGCTCTTCCGGGCTATGTTGTCATGGAGGAGAGCTGATGCCACCCACACAATGCCCAGCACAAGCAGAGCCAGCAACAACAGCAACACAACAGCTTCATACACTCGTGCCATTACACCCTACACAACCAAAGCAGATGTTCTGTGACCAGAGGGTTCATATACAGATGCTGTCAACTTACAGTTAAGTCTTTTCAATAGGTTTTAAATCTAGAGCTATGGGGGTATTATTGTAGCAAAACTATTTGTAAATGTGTATGAATAGTTATGTGTCCGTGTCTCATTCTGTGTGTCTGTAGTGAGATTTGTCGATGTGTAAAAATGTTTGTCAATGTGTACAAAGATATTCATAGATGAAAAGTCCAAGTCTTTGGCTACAAGTGCTGGAAATCCAGACAAATCACCAGTTACAAGTCAAGCGGGCCTCACAATAGGCTGTCTTTTCACACATAACTTGTGCCACACTTCTGCCGTGAGAGATTCGTATCTGTAACTTAAGAGTTTCTTTGTCTTGAGCTCAGGTTCATTCATTCTGGCTGCGTACCACTTTGCTGCTCCTTACCTCAGTAATTATGCCACCTGCATGCTATGTCATCAAACTCAGCAAATTTAATCTGTTCACATATACCAGACAATGTCGTGTGCCCTCAAAGACTCCAGGGGATAGCGCCACCTGATGACTAGCAGACAACATAACTACTGAGGTACAGAACAGCAGAGTGACACGCAACCAGAATTAACGAGCAAGTGAGCCTGAGCTCAGGACACAGAAACCCTGAATCTCTCATGGCGGAAGGGTAGCGAAAGTCATGTGTAAAAAGAGCCAATTGTGAGGTCCGCTTGACTTGTAAGGGGTGATTTGTCTGTATTTCCAGCACTTGTAGCCAAATACTTGGACTTAAGACTTTTTATCTATTAATATCTTTGTACGCATTTCCAGATCTTTGTACGCATTGACAAATCTCTATACACATCGACAATTCTTTTTACACAATGACAAATCTCAATCTCAAAATCAGATTGGGATACAGACACACAACTCTCCATATACATTTACAAATAGTTTTTGCTACAATAATACCCACATATAGAGCTGTCATTTCTGAGCCAATGCCATAACTGCTACCTTTTTGGACCCAGCAAATCCCTCAGACTCCGTGAAGAAATAGGCAAAGGGCATGAGAAAGACCAGGGACAAATTGGAGAAAAGAAAAACTAGGTTCCACAAGCCTGCCAACAGAAAACAGACAGATTTTCCAAATGTTAGTATTTAAGTGCACATATTCATTTGTGTTAAGAGCTGCGACGAAAGATCTTGGCAGTACCAGTTCTGTCAACCGCTGTGAGGCATAACTCTGCCAAACAGCGAAGCATGACAAACACTGGCTAGAGTCACATGCAGGATGTGCTACAATTAAAAAGGAATTTAATATGTGAAAAGCTGAGGTTATGATCACACGCCTCTGACCACATATTTTGAGCTAACCTATTTACTCAACATCAAAACAAAACGTTGTTGTTCAACTAGAGTGGAGAGTGTGACTAAGGTAAACAGCAACAGCTGATAAACTGCTGAATCTTTTTTTTTAAATTCCAAACAAGGCACACAGAAAGGTCATAGCTAGTCAAGCCACAATCGTTATCTGTTTGGAAACCGGCCTGTATAGAATTGATTCGGAAGCCCTCGACACTGATCCTCATTTAATCTGTTCCCTTTTTAAACAGGAACATATTCTGTTTTTTGGAAAGTTTATACAGTTGCAATTATGAATATTAACTGTTTGGTGTTGTTAAATAATAAATAATTTAAAAAAAACAGTAATATGTACCGTGGATAAGAGATCCATTGAGCCACTGCATGTAGTAGCTGTGTGGGAAGGTGAGCAGCACCTCATTGGACAGAATTGAGATGGGGAGAAGGAGCACAGCACACACCGCAACAGACAGGGTGAATGTACACAACCACAACCTGGGAGAAGGAGAAAGACAATCTATGAGTCAAGTCACTTATCTGATCATGTTTTGGCTCAGCCTAACAACGCAGCCAAGATGGAAGGCTACAGTGGCCGTGAATAAGGTAATACAGTGCCAGCGTGTAGGGACAAAGGGCAGCGTGACAGTGAAGTCACCCTGTCCTAACGAACAGCCGTATTAACGCACAGAAGACAGGGCAATAAATCTACAGTCGAATGGTCTTGGGTCACTACACATGTCACATTGACTTAGAACGTGCTCAGCCATTCAGGGTGACACTCAAATCAAGTGAGAACAGATTGCCGTTGGCCAGTTAATGATTACAGATTTTCACTTACGCAATTTTGTTGACGGTGGCATCTTCAATATCATCTGAAACAGAGTAGAGAAACAAATAGGATTACGTGTTTTAAGAACATGACCACCTTTTAGTAGTTTTCACGTAATCTGCCTTTTATAACTAAAGAAGGCTTAAGCACAGATCATTCTGAGTGCAATCAGATAGAGTCTGTGTTGTCATAGGAAAGGTAAAAGCCATGTGTGTGTGTGTGTTACTGTATAAGTATGTAGAGCAAAGCTGTAATAGAAGGAGTTCATCAGGATGAAAAAAGCAAAAATTTTGCTGGCCTCAGAGAGGGGAGTGAGCATGTGACAAGCATGTTTGGAACATTCTGTTCAAGCAAAGCCAAGACGCTAGTAAAACTGAGTAACCCACAGGTAAAAAACTGCTAAGAGTGGAGTACTGGAAATGCCAAAGGGACCCAATCCATTAATGCTGCTATACATCTCAAACACACTGTAAAGCTAAAAAAAAAAAAAGGAAAACACAACTGTTTAACATTATGCAACGCCCAACAGACCTCTAAAATTGACTCCATGAGTAGCTGGACTTGGCTCAGTACATGATACTGTATCTTCTTCCTATGCAAATGTTGTCGCAGCCGTTTTATTATGAGGTTCAGCCTAAGGAACAAAAACCAGTTCTCTGCTTCTTAATCTCAAAAACAACTCTGTACAGTGGTATTTCACAATTGTCATTTGTCTGCAGGGCACAACTGTTCTGCTGTTGTTGATGCACAGGTTTACAGCAGTGGGCTAATACATAGCAGGTTTCCCCTTGTCCAATAAAAAAAAAAAAAAGAGAGAGACTTGGCCATCTACCAGGTTCCAGCCCAACCACAGCAAAGCAAAAAGTCTTGGTTATTTGGACAGCCCACATCTGCTTCCAATAATGGCAAGTTATTGGATTTATTATGTAACTTTTAGCGCAGCAACAATACAGAACTTTTAATATGTTTTAGCTTTAATATTGGAGAACATGCAAAACATCCAAGTACATGTGCTGTATTTGTGACACATATGTAACTGGTGGCTTATAAGGCAACAAAGTTATTAATTGTTGATACTCTTTTGACTAAAACAGACTTTTCTACAATGTTCATGTTGTCAAAATCCAGCACCCCAGTTTTATGATAAGTTTTATGTGCTTGCTAAAAGCTCTTCTCACTGTTGTTTGTCTAGGTGGAGGGGCCCTAAGCTACAACTCTGTTTACCCTAAAACATTCTTCACCACCCCTCCGCCTCCATGATCTATATGCATACTGCCTGAAGAGGTGGTTACATGTTACGAAACATGCCTTCTGGACCTCTGAGCTGATCCAGTCAAGGTCCAAAGCCTTGCTATCCTACTATTGTGCAAATTTAGGTTATATCTACATGTATGCAAACATGGGAGATATCTTCCCATACATGCAAAGATGCATACAACTTTTAGTGCAATACAAATTTACAGCAAATAACTATCTTCACAAAAGTATTTGTGAACTTGGCAATATTTATGTTATTGCTTGTCTGAGTGTTATTCTTTCTGAGGAATCTGCAAATAAGGAAAAAACATTGTTGTTACTGCCTGCATTCATCCCCACAAACTATATAAATAATAACAATTCAAAAAAAACAAACAAACATGACAATCACTTTGTTACTTAATAAAATGGGTCGTTTCTGAAGAGCACCTGTGTTTACTTGAAAAGTCCAACCTACATACTTTGTGGAGAAAAATTCCAAAACACCAATGTAATCCGTATGCCTGTCAACAGTGTCGGTTCCCCTCCAGGCAAATTTCTACAGACCTTCGAAGGAAGGCTTTCCCACAGAGCAGCATTATTGAAGAGCATTTATTCCTGTCCAAGAACGTTAAATCTCACCTGTGACAAACTCAGCAGTCTTCTTGAAGTGTGTGAGGATGAGGTAGGACACCATGTAAAGGCATGTAAACAGGAGTACACAGATCTGCAGAGGAGAGGGAGAGGGATTTTGTCATTTCTGCACAGCACAGTTTGAGGTCATGACTCAGAATAGTACTTTGGCTATTGAAGCTGCTAGCTGCATAAAAACAGGGTAGCCTTGTAAACAATTTGTCATGCACTGCTGATAGGCAACACTATTATTTAGTTTGGCTCGCATCTCTGATTTTGCATATTCTGACAGGTTCTTAAGGTTTGGGTGGATTTGCAGCACAGACACCAAAAACATCCGGAGGAGACAGAGAGAACACTGGGTGGGGGAGGAGAAGGGAAAGCATGAGACAGGCCAAAAACATTCAGCGTTTTGCTTTGGCCAAGAGTGGCAGATGGAGTCTGAAGATTACCCCTTTATTCCAACAAAGAGAGTGGGGTGACAGTGATAAACTAAAGGATTAAAGGGAGAAACAGAAAGACGAGTTAATAACAAGTGAGGGATATACATCATAATGCTTGTAAAGGTCACTGACTGACATCACATGAAATCTGGCAAAAAATTAGGCTAAATCTGTATTCACTCAGCAATCTGCTGTCTGGCAAAGCTCTCAAAATGTAAACTCCAAGACTCATAAAATCTTTTAAACAACAATTAAACAAAAGATATGGTCTCATTCAAGATAACAACCACATCTTTGTGACAATTCATATACTACATTAGCTTCACTCTGCTCTCTGCAGCAGAGTAGGCAATCTGCAAACACCTACAGCAGCTCTGTGCACAGACACACACTCAAATTAGTTTGGCTCAGCTCTACATCATCAACCTCGTTAGCAAACTGTTGGATGGGTGGGAGGAACATGTGTGCAATATGCAAATGACAATTAGTATGAGCAATGACAATCCCCATCTCCTTCAAAAGCAAAACAACTTTGGTGGTTTAATGCTATTTGGGGACAAATTGTCGGTGATGACTTTCATGTCAATTCATGCCGTGCGGCAAAATGTTGGATTGACTGACGAGTGAACTGCTGCTGCCAGAACGCAATCATCAATCAAAACGTTTCTGCAATAAGAGCTCAGAGGGAGCCCAGTATCGGGAACACGATCAAGACGTTTGTCCCCAAGGTAACATCAGCAACAAACAAAGAGAGAGTGCTTCTCTGGAGAGGTGCACAGGCTAAGACATGTAAAACCTGTTTCTGAAAAAGGATGCAAAACTAGGTTTTCCATGAAAATTTTGTTTCAGTAGTTTAGTCCAACACATGCACTGTGTATATTAAAACATCCGACAAGAGCAGAGGGCTACATTAAAATGGTTTATGGGGAGACAGTGTACTTTTAGTGTTTCCCTTAAACTAAATTACGAGCAAAGAGTAACGTCTATTACATCACTGGGATATGGCAGGATTTATACGCTTGTCTCATTTGTGTCCATCAGAGTTACAAGTACCAAAAGACACATTCAGCTGCTGATACAAGCAACCTAATATTTTTACTATAAGGAGCATGTAATACTCTTTGGCACCCTAACTTAGCGCTTTATATTTTTACAGTAAAATTCAAATGAAGACCTACCAAACAAGGCTGCATTTTCCTCCTATTGTCACATTCAGCTAGAAAACCTATTCCAAGTTCAACATAAAGGTTAATCTGTTGAGCATTTCAGTGGTAACATACAAGCTGCATCACACAAACAACAAAGGACTGTACACAACAACTAATCAGCTCAGTCTGCAAAATTGTTCAATAATGCAGTCTAATTTGGCCAGGAGCTTGCAATGGTTAATCCAACAATAAGGAAAGCAGGAAACAAAGGCCACTGGCTGAGAACAAGGTGGAGGGGCAGAATAACACCCCTTTAGTCCACGTTTGTGGGAACACGTGTTGATTGGCAGTGTTAAGAGCTGGCAGCACATAGCAGGCCACCGAGGGGAGAGTTTAAAGGATTTCACGATCCAGAAGGACATCTTTGTGTGGAACACAAAGTCTCAGGATTTTAAAATTCACAGAGTAACTTAAACATCTTTGTGGTGATGCAAACTAAAACCAGAGAGGCTCAAATGTTTGTGTATCTTGATTAACGTTCTATTTCTAAAGTGTACTGTGGTATTGCAGAGGCACCAAGCCTCTTGACCAGCTTAACGCATTTTAGGCAAAGCATGATGGCCTACGTTTACAAGTGGATACATTAAGCAAGACCTATTCAAGATCTATTCAGCAGTCAATAAATACCTCAAATACTGCAGGGCACAGCCATCCAGAAGGTGTCCAGCCACAGTATTTTGTACTCTACGATTTACTAGAATTTATATAAGTAATAACACAAATTCCAGGTAATTATTTTTTCTCTTCCAAACAAGTCATTATACAGCCCCCTCGTTGCAAACAAACCAAAACAAAGTGGGAGGCAGAGAAAATCATTTCTTTATGCCTTCTTTCAACAGCCCTACAGAAAGTCTTCCACAGGGAGCTAGTAAATTCTTCAATCAGACTCAGCCATGTCTTTTCTAAATAAAACGCTACTCATGCAACTCTTCTAAGGATGGCGAGGTATCTTAACATGTGCTGATGCTGGGTGTCCCATTTCTCTACTGCAAGATCTCATCGGCAACTTTCATTCTTCCAGACAGTGATCCTTCTTGATCCCTCCAGGCTCAGGGTGCGGGGTGGTGGGTGTGTACTCCTGGCTCTACCATTTACACCATCTCACACAGACAGTTTTAGTAATCTGTATTACATTTGCCAGATGCTGCTATCTAAGATGATTTATAACGTTACATCAGCTCGAGGGAAAATAGACGTTTGTCCTCAGTCAAATGTTCCCAGTGATTAGCTGGTTATTCTGCTGGTCTTTGCATGTATGCACTGTGTCAAGGGCGCTCAATTTCTGACTCAGATTCTAAGAATTTCTTAAATACACACACTAGTGAAGTTGCATGATAATGTAATGTTAAAAAAAAAAAAAAGGAGGAAATTTTAACCAGATGACTTCAATAACTATTTGGAAAGTATTCATCACTCTAGAATGATTTGAGGTCATTTTGTAGACGAGTGTGTCTGCATCAAAAACAAAAAGGATATTTGAAAAAAAAAAAAGCAACTGTTTGGACCCTTTCTCATATTGTGTAGTACTAGCACAGGTATCCAACATAGTTTTTTGCTCCGGGTGACACTTAGATCTGGTGTTGAACTTGTCATTCAGAGCTTTGTGGTGCCAATTTAGACGATCAAACAAAGTGGTTGCGTTGCCTCATGTACAAGACACTGCCAACAGGGAACCAGTTTTTGGTGGTTTAAAAAAAAATGTTCATAAACCTGCCATTGTTCTTCATATGGCAATCAAATCTTCCTTTTCAGTGTCATTTTGCTCTGCACACGTGGAGGCTGCACGTCAACAAGCTCCGTCTCTTGTAAATAAAGGTTTTAAAAAACCTCAAAATCGCAGTGTATCCAAGAGCCCTTAAGTCAAGGTAAATTATGTTCTATCAGGCGGACTTGTCTTGCAGATTAGTCATGGATATTGAGAACTGTGCAAGTTTCCTCTTGCATCAAGCAGCAAAAAAAGTTGGAGCACAATGTGTTTGACTAGATTACCTGACTTTACATTAGAGTTCCTGTTAGAGTTCCTGCAATGGTACTTTTGTGCAAACACGCATCACAGTGTTGATGGTAAGACAATGCATTGTGCAGCCTCTCACTCTAGTTGTCCAAACGATTTCCACATATCCTAAATGACTTAACACATAACAAGCAATCTCCCATATCCAAAAACAAGTATCAATGGTGACAGTGTTTGCTGCTCATAGGTTTTGATAATTCATTACTAATACCTTCTTGCAACAATTAATGGATTAAACATTGCGTCGAGGAGCAGAAAACGAAACAGCACCCACTTTGATAGTGTTTGCAATCAATTTCTAGATTCTCAAAGTAAGGATTGGATGGTTTTTTTCGTCACAACCTTGGATTTTGGTCAGAGTTTTTGGAGTGAATTAAGACCACACCTTGGCCTGTGTGAAAAGAAGCTTGGTTGCATGAGCTGCAAAAATGGAACAGTTTTTTAACATATTGAATATACAGATTCATTTTTGGGAATCCAGAAACCATTCTTTGACTTCTTTAAAATGCTTTATCCTAACTTTGGTACTTGCTTCTGTTTCCCCACATTCTGCTCGAGCACAGCGGCACTTCTGCCACATATTCATCACTTTAAAATAAGCTGATCACTGATAGGCTTGACCTAAAGCCATTAATAACCAGAGGTGCTGGGGCAGCAGAGCAGTCTGAGACGGAGGACTGCGAAGAGGTGGTAAGCTGGAGACTTGAGGCGCGCCAGTGGCTAATAGCATTAGGTCTTTGGGTGAAAGGGACACTTGGAAAGCAAGGGCATTACAATGAACACAGGGGCATCCTTTGTTTCTCGTGTAAAACTAACTATATGAGCAGATACATAACTGAAACAACAAACCTGCTATTCAAAAACACTATTTCACATGGCATCACCCACAGTGGAAGGAAGAAAAGGTCACTAATTAATTTAATGTGCAAATAATAAGCATACCACCAACAGAAATGGAAAAAGTCAAGTCAGTGATCTAAAAGCCACCTTCTGGAACTCTCTCCCAAAACACATCCGAGACACCACAGACACGGTCATTTTCAAATCCAAACTAACTTTTTATACATAAACTTTTATACTGAACTTTTTGTATTTTATTTTATCTTATGTGTTGTTTTTACCCGCTTGCCTGTATTTTTGCTTAGTCTACTTTTGTATTTTGTCCTGTAAAGCATCTTTGAGTTTATTGTTATTATTAAAACACTCCCTAAGATTATTTTGCGTTACTACTGGAAGCAATGGAGCTTTGTCACAGTAGAAATATTGAGGCAGCAAGTCCAGAACTGTCTATGTAATCAAACTAATTATGTCTAATACATAACCTGCACCTTGGAACTGGGACACCTAAAAGTAATGCGGTCATTAAAATTGCTATTCCAGTGGTTTTGCTGCTATAACATGTAAATGTCTTTGCTGTAGAAGATCTCTTGGATTCACTACTTCAATAATCTGTTCTATACATTCTTCTCTGCTGCTGCAATGACTCAGTCTCCCACAGAGATCACTAAATTTTATGTTATATAATTCATCCATAAACATGGACCCCTTCACTGGCTCATAGCTGCAACAGTTTCAGCTCATCTTCCTCTGCAGTACCTAGTACAGATTGGACTTAAAAGCACTTTCTTATCTGTGTAGAGTTGAGCAAACCAGAATGATAAGTCAATCACTGAGGCTGACAGAAAAGTCCTGCTAGACATTGTCCTTCATGGGACTCTGCATCAGCAAAATCTGCTGCCTCAGGAAAGGACATCTGATTGTGCTGTTTAGGGTTAAAGGTCAGGATTCATGTGCCTTGCTGTAACTAAACCGATAATTGTGACTGGTCTGAAGTTCAGCTGTAACTGTTGGTTTTACACTGGGCAGAGTGAGGTGAGGTGAAGCAAGGGGTGGAGAAAATATACTACCAGCACAGAAAATACTGTAAAACACCCCTGCCTGGTTACCAGCTCCATCCGCACAGAAGTTTAGCTAACCGTGAAACCAAGAAACTTTTGAACAAAAAAAGTAAAGAAACGGGAAGCTCTGACAAGTCGGAAACGAGAGCTGTGTCGTTGCTAAGTCGTGCTTAAACAACCTCAATGAAACGACGGGAGTGTGCTGCACTGATTAGGGATTGTGTTGTTCGTTGCGACCCTCATATACATATTAACCGACGGCTGTACTTACTATCGTCTCCCGGACGCGGTTGTGGAAAAGTTGCTCTCTAACCGACACGTCGTCCGTTTCCATCCTCCGAAACCATACCAGTATCCTCTGGCTTTAAAACCGCTGGGGGTGGAAAAATGTGTTAAAAAGTTAAAAGAGTGGGCATCTTCTCGGCACTGCCGCGGCTCTGTGGCTCTGCTTGCTAAGCTAGCTGCTGTGGTTTAAACGGCTAACCTGCTGCTGCTGCTGCTGCACTGATGAGGAGCAGGCAGGGAGGGGATTAGGGGCGGGGCTTCGCTGAAGGGGCGGGGCCTGGACGCTCTGCAGGTAGTCGTCAATCATCATCATTATTATTAATAGGTCATCAATCAAATTAATTAAAATGGAAAAGGAGTGGAATTAAATAAGTGTTTATGTACTTCTTCTCACTCTTTTTCGAATATGTAGACCTATACTAGAATTGTGGAATAATTCTTTTGCTATTTGATTTTTGTTTTGTATGTACAGTCATGCTCAAATGTATTCATACCCTCCCATTAAAGAAGGGAAACTGAAATAAGTTGAAATTGACAAAAGTAAAAACAAATAAAAAATTAATGAAAATCATGACATTGCTTTTGAATTGTGGCTCAACAAAAATATTAAACAAACAAACAAACAAACAAACAAACAAACAAACAAACAAAAACAAGCATGATGGGACCCGTAAACTAATATTTTGTTGGACAACCCTTTGAGTGTTTTCTGTAACTCTCAATCACACTTCTGCACCTGTTGACAGGTATTTTTGGCCCACTGCTCATCAGCAAAGTACTCTAATTTGTCCAAGACATTTTTTTAAATGATTCTTTTCACCCACAATTCAAAAGCAATGTCATATTTCACCAAATTATAATTTAGCACATTTTTATTTATTATTCTTTTTTTTCAGTTTCTAGTTAATTGAGTGACAATTATGAATTTTGCCTTTTCTTTAATGGAACGGTATGAATACATTTGAAGATGACTGTATGTGTATGGATATGTATGTATATGAGTGTGTGTGTATATATATGCAATATACTTTTCTTTTACATATAATATTTTATTTAGAATTTCTTAGATTTAGATTTCTATATTTATTGCCTGTCTTGTTATTGTTGTGTACCACAGTTTCATTCACCATGTCAAATTTCTTGTGTGTGTGAGCTCACTTGGTAATAAAAGTTTTCTGTATTCTATAGATGTTTACTTCGTACTTGTCTTTACATATTTGAAATAAATATCTCAATCAGTCTATAAATCAATCACAATGTTCATTTAGCCTACTTTTGCATGTGCACTCGTACTTCCCAGTCACATGCTCCACACTTATCCACAGCTATGCAAAGAGGCATTGTTGTTATTTACACACCCTCATTCATATGTAATTAGCGTTTGCAAGACAATAAAAAAAGCACGTCAGCACAGTGTAATAAAATGCAACGGCACATTTTTCAGGTCTATTCAGTTTTGTTTACACGGTGCCAATTCACAACACAAGTCATGTCAGGACCTTGCACATGTGAGGGAACTTCAAAAAGTTCTTGGCCTCACATCACAGGAAAAAAAAATTGCTGCATGCATTATTTTTCAGCATAATCTCATTTAACTTTACTGCACTTAGTCCACTGAGGTTCAAGCTTCCAAATCCCTTTGCAGAAATAGGTCACATCTTGAGCCTCCACATACTCCTCCACAGCATGAATGACTGAGTCTGGGAAAAAACAACAGTTCAAAGCCACATTTGGCTGCTTCTGCCACCTGTGCAGTGTGGACGGGTGCAACAGCACTCCAGCTCAAAGCTTTCCTCTCCTTTTTTCTTTGTTTGCTTTAAACATTTCAGCTTATGCGGACAGTCATATATGGCTTTATAGTACAAAGTTATGCCTCAAAAACTTGAAGATGCACTCCTCATTTCCAGGTGAGACCAAGTACTTTTTGAAATACCCTCATAGTAAGGGTAAGACCTCACAATATTACACTGAACAACAATATAAACGCAGCATGCAAATGGGGGATAAAGTCAAAAATCTAATTCTCTATTGTTATGGCTAGAAAAGGATTTAATTTAGTCAAGTGTACACAAGAAGTTCTTGAGCTGGTTGTACATTCCCTTGAGTTAATCCACACCCTAGTCATGTGTGGCTTTAAACACAATGATCAGATAGCGTAACCAGTGGACAGACACTCCTTTGATCAGCGACTATAAAAGGCCAGTATAAAATGCAGCTTCATTCAAATAACACAGTGCCGCAGATGATAAGACAAAGGTTGGATGCTGGCGTGTCAGTTTAGGACTGTCGCCAGGCACTTGAATCTCCACAACCCCAATATTTGTTGTCTAAGAAATACATTAAGACACCATGGTATGACAATCTGTCACATGATGCTCTGGATGGATGTGGCCAATAATGTGATTTTGTTCCCCAGAATGTCTGCCAACTTCAACATAAGTGGGACAACACTCCACCATCCAGCATCTACAACCTCATTAACTCTGTTCATCATAGATACGTGCTTCATTACTGACTTGTGATTGTGATAGTGTGCAGTTTACAGTTTCATTAGGTTCATTGTGTTGCAGAGATGACGTGTGTTGTAACATCAAATAGTTGCTCCCCTATGTCAAAACAAGAAGCAAGAAGAATTCTGAAGGCAAAACCATAGTCGTCTACCTCAGCTGGTTGAAGTGAAGGCAAAGGAAACCAAGGACAGAATAGCAGAGAGAAACAGACAAACAATACACAACAAAACAATGAGCACTTAGGTGGTTGGAGGTTCATCAGAAGTGTGTAACTCTGGAGCCAGAACATGCACAGAAGGCAAACTTTGGGGACGAGACGACAAAAAAGTTAACAGCATGCAATGGCAGCAAGTGAATGCATGGAGAGTAAAAGACAGGAAGAGTAGAAGAGAGGCACTCAGTGCATCGTGGGAACTCCCCCAGCGGCCTAGGCCTGCAGCAACATTACTAATAGATGGTTCCGGGTCACCTGAGACTGCCCTAAATACCAGCTGCAACACAAACTGCCTCTCAAATTAGTAGACACAACTTTTCTCTACAACAGCTTCCATAGGAGCTGAACATTACAACCGTCACAAAGAAGATTTATTGCAGAACTGTTGCATTCATTTTAAATATGTGTATCTAACAAACTGGCAACTGAAAATGTGCAATGTGTTTTTCTTGAATAATATAGATGAAACACACCTATTAAGATATGTTGAAATGCCTAAAAGCTGTCAAGCTCTCCTGCTATGGCTGCTTTAATCAGTCAAGAGGGGATTGTAACTAATTACAGTACTCTGCACACTTTATCTCTATTTTGTGCCACATTATTCTATAGTAGTTTACAATTAAAAAAGGATTACTATACGTTTTACTCAACTAAATAGTTTCAGGATGCAGCTGACAGTTTCTGCATACTTGCAAATGATAGCTTCCCTTTTGAAATGTAGAGTTTACATCGGAAACATTGTATTAATTTGTATACTTAGCACACTTACAATTAGCTTCACAACCAGATTAAATGCTGCTTACACATCAATGTATTATTAATCCAACACCATATTGACAGGGGCCATTCACACTGTTTACAAAATACTACTTGTTACTTTATGTTTGTTTTCCTCATTACAATGTAAGTAAAAATTTGATCGTAAGACTTTAATGTAGAGAACATATATATAACCTATCTCTTCCATCACTAGTGTACTTTTTTTATTTCCATTTTTTGGTGCATTTTAAAGCTCTGGTTCTCAAATATCACTGTACTTGCAAGTCTTCCTTCCTTCAGACGGTTTCCAGAACTCTTTGAAGCATTTAACTTTGGTGTACTGTTTCTCACAAACGTCCCCTTTAAACTATTTCCTCATCTTATCAGTTTAAACAATCAAGGGCTCAAGCCGATGTACATCATGTATTGAGGCCGACGTGTAATTCCATTGTCATGATCCAAAGTCCAACTGTTGCAACAGCATGCACCAACTTCAACTACGGAAAGAATTGGAAAGGATTTCTGTGGATAAGGATTTGAAGCTATGGGTACAGTAAGTAAGTTTTAAGCTTTATTGCACAAAAACAAATATCGAATGGGTAAAAATAGCAAATAGCCTCTGTCTATAGAGAAAGGTCGCTAGGCTTCCTACTGTCGTTATGTCTAACTGGTTGTATTGGCCATATGTGATATGATTCCTGTCAAAAGGCTCGATGTTTTGGATCCCCGCCTAATGAATAAAATTAAATGACAATGTACGTGATGAGCTAAGATAAATCCCTCTTATATAATATATTATTTAACCGGGGAAGTGGATCACAGAGATTAAAAATCCTTTTGAGTGTCCTGGCCAACCAGCAGATGACAGAGGAAACACAGAGTATAGCAAAGTCTGATAATGACATTTAATGAATTAAGTAGAATATTTTAAAAGTAATGTAAGGACACAAGTTTCAAAGATAAATGTGATCAAAAGCATGACTTGTTTCAATTGAATTGTTAAAATTGCAAATATGTCTGTTGCCTTTTTGTAAATGTAAGCATAAATGAAATAATAAATCATATAACACTGACTATAAACAATATATTCTAAAATTTAAAATAAATTAAATGATCTAGGAACACTGGCTGCTAGAAATAATAATTATCTGCTGAAGCTCACATAATTAGGACTTGAAGGTAAAGCTACATTTTGTGTTACTCTATTGCAGGAGCTTCTCAAGAATGACTGAGACTCACCTGTACAGGGACTGATCCACTGAGGCCTCAGGATGGTAAAGAGTGTAATCGTAGCCTATGTGCTGTGGGCAGTAGGGGGGCCTTTGGGGCTTCACCATCTGTATTTAGGAAGAGACAGCCATGCTCTGTTGTGGATGCTAACTCTGGGAGGATTTGGAATTGGCTGGGTCAGAGAGGTCACGCGGATTCCTGCATATGTGGGTGAGGCCAATCAAGATGCAGACAAAGACAGAAAAAGGCATCCTGCCTCGATTCCTCCCCCTGCGGGTCCTGTCAGATTTGTTGGACAGGTGTGTGTTGGGATCTACTTTGGCACCGTGGCTCTGATAGGACTGAACTCCCTCAGTTTCTTCTACTTGATCGTTCTGCCTTTATGTGTGGGTGCAGGGGTGCATTTGGTGTCCACTGTTGGCCAGCAGACCTCTGATCTCCAAAAAACTTTGACTGCTTGTCTCATTACTTCCCCAATATTCTACGGCAGCAACTTATCACCTCTTCCTATAAGCTTGGCTGCGAGCTTCACTGCTGCACAAAACCGCAAGTTCAAACCTCCACAGACATCCGGGAAGGCACAGAAATTAGGTGAGCTGATTTGAGAAAAACATTTTCTTTTGACACAATGATAACATCGCTTCACTTTGAATTTCAAGGCCTTACTAAAATTACTACCTTTTATTTAGGTCCACGTCTTTACAGGCTTGGCCTTGCTTGGCTGGCGTTCTCTGCTCCATTGGGCTACTGTATTTTCCACAACACCACAGCCACACTGTACTACCTGTCTGACTGTATAGCAGCACTGCTGGATATTTTCTGGTTTCTGCCTTGGCTCAGAAGTGTGCTGGAGTACATTCTTTTGATGCCGTATCGGATCTTGTGTGTCCTAACTGGGGGAGGGTACTATGAAGAGGCTTGGAAGAAGGTGCTGGAAGTACTGCTCAAGGAGTACACTGAGAGAGAAAAAGAGGCACTGCAGGTATGTCGTCTCGTAAATCTGTAAGTTTAGACAAAAAAATAGTCATAGTTCAAGATGTATTCAGTAAGTCAGCCTATATTTTCTGATTGATGATTTAAAACCCGTGTGTTCGGATACGTTGCAGGTTTTGTCACTGAAATCAGAGGCCTCTCTTGAAGAGATAACTCGAAGCTACAGGGAGCTGGCCAAAACATGGCATCCAGACCAGAACCCCAGCAAGGATGCTGAGGCAATGTTTGTGAAGATTCACGAGGCTTATGAGATCCTTCAAAGGTGGCACCGACCCAATCGATTCAAATAGCTGCTCTATATTCCTTACCGATTGGCCTGCATTATTGTGCAGGAATTGTTTCCTATTGTTTCTGCAATATCAAACAAGAGCGCTCTCTGAGACTTGTACTGTGTTGGCATCATCGCCTGTAATTAACATACCTTCACTTGACAAACAGCATTTCACAGATGTCTGTCTGGTCATTGGGCAGGTTGTGTGAAACAGCAGTTTGCTGCCACCTCGTGGTGCCACAGATGAAGTATCACAGTAAAACGTGTCATTTCAGGTCTTTGCTTGAATGACAGGGGCATTGCTAATGTTTAACTAGTAGAGAAATTATTTTATTTGTCTGAGGAAATCTAAAGAAGTGGTTGTGAGGTATTTTGAAGCAGGATTTTGACCCAAAAAAATGTGTTTTTTAAAATATAAATATACACACATACCAACTTGTCTTTACTCTTTATATGCGAGTGTTATGAAGGGTTATTCATTCATTTCAATAAAAAATATGAAATGCGTTTTTTCTGTAAGATGTGAAAGTGTAAAGAGAAGGACATTTGAGGAAAGATGCCCACGTTGATATTGGGTAAGAAGCTTTCCATGGACATCAATGACTTTCAATACTTTAGCCTGCATTTCTGATAAATTATGTACACCATCATCTAATACAATAACACAGCAGCTAACATGTATTATCAATCATCATCTGTCTAAAAAGACTAACTAGCTGACTCTATGTCCTGCTAATAATGTTATGATATATTAGCTTGCTGTAGCATTGGCTAGCTAGCTTGAATTATTTGCTAATGTTTGCTAAACATCCTGCCTGGTGATTTGACTTTTTTTTTTTTTTTTTTA
>NW_007577958.1:520060-585290 GCF_000690725.1 Stegastes partitus
AATATAATATAATATAATATAATATAATAATAGGAAAGCCTCACATCCAGCATGCAGTGTGTCTTCCTAGTTAAAGGTGATGCAGCTATTTTGTCAACCCCACAAAGTTGAAACTCCTCCTTCAACACTCGTGGCCATTAGCTTTCTATAAATGTGGCACCTCTCATGTTCATTTGCTGGCCACGGTGGAAGAAGAATCTACAGCACACAGAAATAGCAGAGGACTTCACTTGATTACTTTATTGCGGTGAACTTATTATTAGACACTTGGAGCTGAAGGCTTAAACCTGGGAATCTGATTTCTAGCCTTATTCTCAGAGCAACAAACAGCTGCTGAGTATATTTTATGTGATTAGTGTCAAAGGTGTGATGTAGCATTTTGTTGTGATTAAGATTTGGAAAGTTTTTTGTTTTTTTTTCTTTTAGAAATTATTGTTATAAAGCGTAATATGTACAATCCGTATTTAAATTATATTTCCGCAGGCATCTGGTGAGAGAATGAATGCTGATGACTGCAATGGACGCTCATATGCACAAGGTAAGTTTATATATAAGGGAAACACTCCTGTACATTTGTGTGTACTGCCTCCAGACTTTAATATTTGCTTTAATAACATGGGCATATTTGTGTTTCAGGTAATGGAGGAGAGTCATCAACTGAACAGGATTTTTATGGCGGGCTGCAGGGCCCTTCAGTGAGATCTCCAAACAGTCAGCAGTCCTCACCACACCGCTCTCTTAGTGGTTAGTTATCATTGCTTTCCTACATTGTGGCCATATGGTCCGTGTAGACCACTTCATTCATATAATGTATGAAAGTAAACATGCTTTTCTCTCCATCTCTGTTCGAAGCAAACTCCATCAAGGTAGAGCTGTGCAGCGATGATGAGTCATCAGGTGCTCCACAGCCAGAGAACAAAGATGCTGCGAGGGCCGATAGCGGGAAAGATGACAGGGGTGACCCCATGGAAGAAGGGACTGCAGAGTTTGCTGGGGCTGGAAGAGACAGAGCAAACATCTACAATGAGATGGCCAGTCCAAACTCTGCTTCACCCGGACCCATCCGACTGCCTAATGGGAAGCTCCAGTGTGAGGTGTGCGGGATGATCTGCATTGGACCCAATGTGCTGATGGTGCACAAGCGTAGCCACACAGGTGAGAACAAGCCCGCAAGACAATTCAAATTTTACAGACAACATGTATTATCAGCCTAAATGTCCAAAAAATAAAGACAGTATGTAAAATGATTTATCGCAGAAATTCAGCAAAAATCCACGCGTTTCATAGGTGAGCGGCCATTCCAGTGTAACCAGTGTGGAGCTTCCTTCACCCAGAAGGGGAACCTACTGCGTCACATAAAGTTGCATTCAGGAGAGAAGCCTTTCAAATGTCCCATTTGCAACTATGCTTGCCGTCGGAGAGATGCCCTGGCTGGACATCTACGCACACATGCAGGTAAATCAGAGATCCCAGATAGAAAAATTTTTCTGCCAAAAAGCTGTGCCACATGTTTGTGTTTGTTCTAGCCCAGAATATGCCGATGTTCTTGGCTTATATACAGCATAACTGTCAGGTGCTACATACTCATCTAGAATCACTTAGGCTCACACCACATACAATGTGGCTGGCTCACGCTGGTGGTTAAAAGCCCAAATCAGCTAAGAACTGATTGCTATCTGGGCTTTAGGTGTAATACAACAGTACCTAACCCATCAAACTTATTCAATGAGGAGATTTTTCATGTGCTTGATGCATATAGGTGTAACAAAACAATTCTATTCTATATTATCATGATTAGGTGTAATGTGTGAAACAGAGGTAAACAGTAAAAGTGGGGATTCATTAGAATGGTCCTTTCCTCCTTCTGTGAAGCTCAGAGGAAGTAGGTCTTATTCACCACAAAGTTCTGTCACACACATGACAAAATATGACATTTAACATTTTCAAAAACAGGAAATCCTGCTGGTGCTGTCAATTTTTCAACAAGCAGGTGCTCATATACAGTCTTGGTACAGTAGTGGTAGTGGATCTCATCGGGTCGCACAGGTTCATTTTCGAAGAAAAGATTACTGCAAACTGGATTTCAGCGAAATGACGTCGGTGTTTCCGATAGCTTACTAAGGTGGAACGTTGCGGTCAATGGTTAGGCGTTTTTCACTCGTAACTGTCAAGCTACGTAGGTCAATTTCAGGAATTGCTAATCAAGGGGGAAATCCGTTCTATTTTTTAATAAAAATCCCCTCCCATAAACAAATAAATAGTCTTTACAGTATATATGCTAATTTTCAAGAAGAAGAAAATCTATTGTGTCAGATTTTTATTTTTTTTTAATCCATTTAGTCTCTCTTGACAGAAATCAATAATAAGAAATATTTTTCTCTGGATTGCAGTTTCTTCTCCGACAGTGGGAAAGCCTTTCAAGTGCAGCTACTGTAGCCGCAGCTACAAACAACAGAGCACACTGGAGGAACATCTGGAGCGCTGCCATAGTTATCTGAAGACTCTGGATCACCAGACAGCCGTCAACACGCAGACAGCACAGGGTAACGCATCACACAAACTCACTAATATTGTACACAATAGTCCGAGCTCATGCACATTGTCGGTTGTAAACATGTAATCCGTCTGTATGCTGATGTTTGACTGGGGTTTTCTTTTTGTAGGTGAGGAATCAGTAAATATGGAGACAATTACAAAACCTGCACTTCAGCCATCCAATGAAAAAATCCAGTTTGTGGACAGACTGGCTATTAGTATCACCAAACGTAAGAGGTCAACACCACAGAAGTTTTTGGGTGAGTTTTTGTTTTCAAATAAAGTAATTTTATTGATTTTTGTGTAAGTGTAGAAATCCGTTTTACCCAACACATTATATTTTATATCTCAGTTTTATGTCTACAACAAGACTTTATATATCAGCTGCCTTGCAGTGGAAGTCAGCCAGATGTTAACATTGCTGTACCAGTTTAGAGACACTCTGTGACAATCGCCAGATGGATCAAATGTAGTCAATCCAGGGGACACATTTTAATTGTTTCATATCACTGCTATGTCCTTTTCATAGGTGAAACGCACATGCACCTTGAGCCACCTGAAGCACCTTATGAATTGTCCTCTGGCTCGGAGAAGGAGGGGGACCTCATGAGCTCTCAGTCTGCTGGGGACTCAGCTGGGCTGGCTAGCTCACATCTCCACTGCGCGAGGGGCAAAGGCGAGAACCACGAGTCGCCTGCACTGCCTCAGCTCCATCCTGCCTTCCTGTCTGAGCTCCGCACAGTTATGGGCTCCATCAACAGCAACGTGACTCCTCAGGGCCCCCGAGCCCATAGCGGAGGTGGGCTGGCAACAATGTCTCTTGGCCTGACCGGACGGGAAGCAGGCGAAGGCCGTGAGGACCAGCCCTCAGCACACAGCCAAACCACCTCACCCAACGGCTGTCCCGACTCCACAGACACAGAGAGCACAGCAGAAGAGCAGAGCACAAGGGCTACAGCCCCGACAAGTACCTCCAACAACCACCACCTCCACTACCAAACCCCAACACTGCCCCGCAGCCATCCCACTTCCAGCCCCAGCCAGGCCAAAGACTTGGACGCAGAGTGGGAGAGAGGATGTCCTGTGCCCCCCACCGTAGTAAAGAGGAACCCTGGTTCACCCCTCACTTCCAGGGACACTGTGCAGGTGTTAGACAGGGATGGTAGACCTGTGCGCTCCTTCCACTGCCGGCACTGCCGCATCCTCTTTCTGGACCATGTCATGTTCACCATCCACATGGGCTGTCACGGCTTCCGCCAGCCATTCGAGTGCAACATCTGTGGCCACCGCAGCCAGGACCGCTACGAGTTCTCATCCCACATCAGCCGTGGAGAGCACCAGGTGGGCTGAGGAGAGGGGAACGGTTGGCTGTGTGAGGAGAGGTGACTGCTGCTCTCAAAAGTTGTGGGCTCACGTTTGTTCTGCACCAGATCAGTTGCTTTAAATCCCTAGTATAAGTAAAAGATTTGTAATTTTAATACGAGGATATTTATTATTCTAAGTCAGATGTGAGAGGAGAATCTTTTCACTGCACCAGTTAAAGTTTAGTGGAGGCAAATTACATTCTATGATTGATTGCACTCCTTTATCAAATCATTTAGCAAAACTACTGGTTTTGCTTCAAAAGTGCCTTCTTTGGGGATTTCCTCTTAACTGGAAAAAAAAGGGGGTGGGGGGGTAGAGGGGGGGGACTGGTGCTCAAAAATCGTGACTAGCCATCTTTTCCTAAGTGTTTTTGAGTAGTTCGCACTTTTAGGAGATCATGCGCACATGCAGTAAGATAAGCATGGCATGAACATTTTAAGAATTATATCGCTTAGCGTGCACTAAGAGCTTTGCTTTTGTGGCTGAGGAGGGTATTTTGTGTAGTGTGTCAGGTAAGCTTAATATGCACTGAGAGCTTTGTGCCTCTGGGTCGGGGAGGAGCTTTTGTCACAGACGAAGCACAGAAATGGATTGCCTTAACTCCTACAGTAGTACGCTGCTGTATGAATACATAATGTTTACAGCTTGGTTTAACAGTGTGTGAAGTCAGCTTAGAAGAGAGAATATTCAGGACAAAGCAAAATCATGGAGGAAATGAAGTTGAAATCGCTCCTGAGGGTGAAATGGGAGTTCAGGGCTCAACTCTGAAATAGGTTTTTTTTTGGATTTTAAAGTGAGCCTTAGAGTACTGGTGCAGATCAGACCATGAGCCATGTCATGTATATTAAGAGCCTGACTGAGATGGCCCAGGGTGCTATACCTATACAGGATTGCACTTTTTGGTTCCCTGCTTATATATGAACATCTTTGCTGAAGCACTTGATGGCTTTACAAATGTTTTTCTGTGATTGTTCTACTGCACTGATAAATCGCATAATACTCACAATAACTGATCATCTAATTTGCGACACCAGTGTGTTTTTAACGGAGCCGGGTTCCGCGGTCTGCACTCGAGTTTGCTGCAATGTGTGACTGAGAATTAAACATCAGTTCAATCTAAAAACGATTCTTTTGTGGTTTTGCACTCGGCGGTTGAGGCTGAGGTTTTAAACGATTTCCATGATGTAAGTGAATTAAGGAATTATTTAAAAATTAATTAACAACAAATCAGTTTGAAACTGTTCAGTTATCACTTGTGATTATCTATTTAGTGTTGTTTGTTTCAGCCTTGGTGTATTTAATCAGCTATATTCCAAATCTTATCCAGCATATTCCTCAAGTCCATGAAATGTTACCTCCTGCTTCTTTATAGCACCCAAATACCTTATTGCTACAGTACGGTGAGTTATCTGACAATGTTAATATTGGGAACATGAATGAGACCAAACTCAGTATTCTTACTTGTTATTGTTGGTTTGCTGCTTCATAGTTTTAACTTGATTTCCTTTAATAGCAGGCAAAATGTACTTGAAACCGTTTGAGAAAAAAAGTAATCTAAAAATGCACTTGGTTTGATAAGTAGAGAAATGTGTGTGTGAATGGAATATAGCATGTGTGCTTGTCATTTTCTGCTTTTACCTGAATTGTGAATTATTTTTTTGAAATGTGAAGTAATTTGAAGAAGTGAAAATGAGGCATGGGTTTTTGTCTCCTTGTGTGGACTCAATGTTATACGATATTTTGTGAATGATGTAACACGACAAAACACTTTACCTCAAAGTTAAAGATGTACAACTGCCTCATTATTTCAAAAAAAAAAAAAAGTCATGTTGCTTTCCGAGATGTTCTTGCAGTTACAAATGCGTGCCCCTCGATATTCTCAAAACTTTTTACTGTCAATAAAGTTACATTTATTGTAAAAGTCATTTTCTCTAGTTTGACTATAAAAGCATCCGCGTGCTTATTTATCGCACACAACAAAATAAAGACCGTCTCGCTTTCTCCTTTGTGCCAATTCAAACGCATAAAGAGGAGAGTTAAGATGTTTACGTATAATATTTCACAGAAAATAACATAAAGGCTTCACGGGGACTCGTGGGGGCATTACGCTACAGATACACTGATCCATCACGCTTTGACATCTTTCTTTTAAATTTTTTATTTTACACCACTGTACCCATCTGTAGATATCACATTCTAAGATCTATGGCATGTTTAGTTAGCAATAGGAGAAAGGTTTATTACGTTACTGCCTGCATATGAGAACCCCAGGAGAGTAAAGAAAAACACCCATAATTGTAAATATTCAGTACTACATTTTGAACTGAAGTATCTGCTGCACATAGCACACATATTTTAACATTTTGACCTTACAGTAATAATGTAAAGGTCTACTACAGGAAGCATATCTAATGATGTAGCTTAATAGAGTGGCTGAAAAAAATCAGCTACAACTAAAAATAGATATAAATATATATATATATGGGACAAGCAGCTCTTCAGCTTGTGGCCATAATATTATTTGTTTAGCATTTCTATCCTTAGAATTATTGTATAAAAAACTGATAGTTTAAGGCTTTTGAACTGGAAGAAGTAGCACAGAAATGCCAAACAATTATTTGTTAGTATTACGTCTGTGTAAAACGGTGAAGTAAGCACCGACATCATCGCACGCTATTTCTCTCTCTTTTAAAAAATATTTCATGAGCGTAAATTAGCAGTTCTGAAATCCATTTGGTGTTTTTAAAAAGCACATAAGCATCAAATATATACACAAGTATGTAATTGTGATAAATCTGAAAAAAATACATGTTTCCATAGTGAATGCTTTCAGACTTTCAGGTATAGGCCGAACCTGAAACTGTACTGCTCTGTTCGCATGTGACCTTTTGGCCCACATGACATACCTTTGTTCTACTTTTTTGCAGGTTATTTTGACCTTTTCTGTCTTTCTGAAGTGCAACATCTGTCTTCACTGCTCCTACATACAAATTCCAGGTGCAAAAAGTACATAAATACAGACAAACTGTACAGTTAACGGCAACATTCAAAAGCACAGATAAGAGTCATGTGTGCAAAAAAATCGCTTTATCTGCGGATGAATAAATGAGCAGTGTGGAGGGCTGAAAATAAATTAACTTCGGAACTAATTCTTGACTTTCTTGAGGTTTTCATAGAACTGGTAAAGGTGATAGACAACTGTTTTGTTGATTTAGAAATTTCCTTATTTGAAATTCAGAATATCTGTCACGGCAGTATTTTCACACAGAACTGTTATAACTATAGCTCTGGTTTATTTAAACACAATGAATGAAGCCAGTTCTATGTAGAAACTACCAAATCCTTGTCTATATAAAGCAGATTGTGTCTAGACAGAGTGTTGTTTCTTACTTTGTCAGTGCGCCCATCGCCACCCTGAAGGAGGCAAACAGGCTAAGCATTGTGTGTCGAACAGTGAAGACTGAGAGCTGTACAATCCGTTTGAATTTATACTAGTGCAACTCAAAACCACTTGTCAGTGAAGCCACCGCTAATCTCTACTAATCTGCAGCACCGGTGTAAACAGATTACACAGATACAACACGAACATCCTCATCTAATGTCATTTTTAATTGCCTTTGCAAATGGTCGCCGTGAATTGTTTAATACGAACAAGCCTCTGTGAAGCAATGCGATGCTCATGAGATTATTTTTGCTAATTTGAGAACTTGGCACAACTTGAAAAACATTGCGTACTTGTGGTATGTGCAGCTTTTACATTTCTGAGGAAATAATCTGTTTGCAATCCCTGTGTGAATATGCTGAGTTTGAGTTGTGAATTTACAAAGAAATGCCACCTGTCCTCAACAGGAAGCTTTCAGGCAGCACGTTTTTACCTAATTTACAGCACATCACCAAACCACTGTAGCAGACTGTCTTCCAACGCAAGCTCGGTCTTTTTAATACCGTATTTCTACTGACGTAGTCAATGCTTTCCACAGCCTTCCGCTCTTACCACTGTGTTGTATTCGTTGTCAGAGCCTTGACATGTGTGTAATCTATCCGTCAGTGAATAATAGGTCACATTTTTTAAAAATTTGTCAGTAATGTTATTATTATTAAAGACTGCAGCTGAAATCTGCTCATTTATTAACTAACTGATTTCAATTAACATTTGACCTTTGACAAGATTGTTTTGTCAATTTAATCTGCTCTCTGAGTGACTATACTTAAGACCAATTTAATAAACTAATTGTATTAACAGCCTGCTTTAAATTGATGCACCCAGGATGTGGTAGGCGACCTCTGAGGAGAGACACTGCATCTTTTCTCATGCAGAGATTATGAGCTTTTTTTTTTGCCTCTATATGGTGTGATTTGGACTTGTGGAAAGAAAACATCCAACATACACATTTAGGAGTTTATTTTAGTACATGTTGTGTACTTAGCAGGGCTCCTCGACCTTCATACCTCAGTTAAAGCACTGAGGTTGACAAACCAGATGCTCCTGAAGGTTCCAAGATCCAGGCTTAAGAACAGAGGCGATCAATCCTTCACAGTAGCTGTTATTCATCTCTGGAACAGTTTACCTTTCCATGTTAAAACTGCTCAGTCTGTAAAAACTTAAAAATCGCTGCTTAAGACTGTTTTTGTTGCCGTTAGATGTAAGTAGACCCCCTGACTTCATCGACTATTGTGTTGTATTGTTATTTTTTCTATTATTTTATTCATTTTGATAAGTTTTGTCTCTAATTCACTGTTTTCTTATTTTATTTGTTTATTTATTTTCCTTTCCAAACTGTACAGCACTTTGGTACGACTCCTATGGCTTTTAAATTTGCTTTATACATAAATATGACTTGTATGACTTGACTTAACTATTTTTGGATGAAGATTTCAATTAAAATCAAGCTGTTCTTGCAAAATGTGCCCCCCCCCCACCCCTCATATTACAGCCAAAGTAGCACTTACATAAACCTTCCCTTTTATTCCGATCTATATTTTGAAGATTGTTACAGAGGAGTTTGTTCATACGTCANACACACACACACACACACACACACACACACACACACACACCATTAACAGTATGTGGGTCATTCCAGAAGGACATTTGGGCTTCAAACATTTTTAAAAATAAACCTCTTTTTCAATTTTCTGTTATGTATTCATCAATAATAGGTAATCAACTGTAAAAAGCTTGATTGGCTCGTCTCAGCGATCAAAGGCATATTGTTTTAATTGTTATTTGCTATATTTGGCGCCACCTTGTTACCAACATTCAGGTACCTGAAAAAAGTAGATTAAATTATTTTTTAACTATAATTCCGTTACCATTAGGTACATAAAGTAACATTATGACAGAATGACCGTTTGATTTCAGATATGACTTCATTTAAATTAAGTAACTTTGAAATCTACCCTTCCCAACTTTTTAATATTGGCAGGTTTCACTTTACTTATTTCAGTATTTACTTTCAAGCATTTGCTCTAATACATTATGTACATAATTACTTAAACTCTTTAAAGGTCAATAGGTCAAACCCTTGTGAGCCGAGAAATTAATTTATGATTATTTTTTTACTAAAACGATATGGTAACGGCATTGAAATTAGAGTAACGGGGGGGTGTCAAGTCACAGGGTTGAATAGCTACATCACTTTTGATTATAGATCATCATGTAAATGTGTCAAATAGATGCTCAAGACCACAGAAATATTATTTGACTTTCATTTAACATGAACATATGCTGTCTGCACTATTTCCCCCAATAAAAAAACAAAATGAAAACAATTGCTACTTTGCCTCAAACAAACAAACAGAAAATATTGGTGCACGCTTTGTAAACACTGGTTATGGCCAAGTAGAACTGGTCACATTTCCACAGCCAAGGTCCAAAAGGGAACGTGAAAATGGGTGCGTCCAATCTAAAACACCAGGCTTCGAAACAAATTCCCCTAACACGTGGGTGAAAACTGCCATCTGGTTTAGAACACTGATTTTGGAACATTCACATTAACTTTGACAGCTGGATACCGAGCTTATTAACAGAATCACGTTTACACATAGCTGCTTGAAAACTTGCTATCTGCTTTAGAACATCTATCTTCTCATATTCAGATTCATACTTCATGTATTCCACATGTCTCTTGCAATGGCCATGTAGGGTGAGGGAACAGACTTTGATGGAGGAATGATGGTCAGCCTATCTTCAAAGGGATACCAATGGAGATCCTCCCTCCAGAAAAAGTGACCAATCACAGTAACAGGGTTGCAAATTCATACTAATGTTAACTTTTTCTCAGGACTAGAAACTTGCTGTTTAGTTCGGTGTTACTACTGACCAAAAGGACAAACTTACTAAAGTAAATTTATAAATTAAAAATTAAAAAAAAGCATTTGTTTTATCTTGATAATTTGCGTAACAGGGTTGCATGAGGTAGAGCGAGACGTTCAAGTCAGGCTGACAATGTTACAAAAATATGAAAAATAGAAGAGAGGACATACCTTTGCTCTACCCATGCTGTTGGGAAACTGTTTGATGATGTTAATTCCATTGTGTCATGTGACTCACTGTTTTCTTCTTCTATGCTATAAATGTCAGGGTAACAGGGTTGCATGCATGTAGTGGGACATAGATAATAATTAATATTCAAAACATTTTGTTGATTAAAACAAATGTTTCCACAATTACAAGAGACATCTATTGACAAAATACTACAACCAAAAACAAATGTAAAATGTAATTTAATAGTTTTATTTGAGATTCAACTTGGTCAACACGGGGCTGGGACAACAGAAATTTGCATTTTAGGGGGTACTCCCGACATATTTGGTATCTTAAAAACTATTTTGAATCAACATTTTCTCCCAGTTTATTTAAATTTGGTCTCAGGACTAGTACAGTTTACTCAAAAACTGCATGCTTTAATATTATGTTCATGGATTGTATGAAGTTTCTTGGCTGGGACGTAAAATGTCCTCCAATTCTGGAATGACCCATATTGTGGTAAATAAAAAATGTAATTAAATTTAAAAATAAAAATAAATATCATATTCATCTCTATTTTTTTTTTAAAAAGCACCTTTTAACTCTTTAAAAAAAAATTCAACCTGGCTTAAGCCAACGCTTCATTCTATGTTTTGGAAATATATGCAAATTAGAGCATATTTAAATAGATAATACCTCATTTGTATATTTGAGCATACAACTTCTGAAAACCTGTAATACAAAAAAAAAAAAAAAGATCTTATTGTAAGTAATCAATTGCGGAAGTTCAATAGTGAGGTGTAGATGATTAGTTAGTTAAACGTTTACCTGTTGACCTGTACTGTTTCCTCTTAAAGCAACTTCCGGTCCGGTGTCGCTGTAAATTCCGTTAGCCAACCTGCCCGGTGCTGCTGCAGTCACCAGGGGAGCTAGCTCAAAGCCTCAGGTACCTTTTACTTTTAGAACTGAGTTTTTGTCGTTGTTTTAAAAAGTTGTAGAGGATAACGTAAAGATAATACAGCCAAATAAGTCTTCCTATGAGTTAATTTTGTATTATCCGAAGCTTGTTTTGGTTATTGCTATCAGGACTTTAGCTAACAGTTCGGTTTGTTTGCTAATAGCTAACTTAAAATCCATCGTACCTGCACCAATTTTCGCCCCGTTCTGTGCGCATTTATCTAGAATAATGTTTTGTTCAAGTGCTTCAAGGTTGTAATTTGAATCTTTAGCCATAAGATGGCGGCCTTTTACAATTTCCAGCCATGTCAGCACCGCTCATTGACACTGACATCAGGAGAAAAGAGTGTTTTGTGCCCGCAGCGCTGTCTTAAGGCAGCTCCTCAGTCTGTGAGGGAAGGCATTTAGGCTCATCAGTTTGGGTTTTTGTCTCAACAGAACCAACATGTTTCTGGATTACAATAATGGCTGGGCTTTCTGTGGTGTGTATGGTGCACCTCTCCTCAAAAAAAAACCTCATAAACACTTAGGTTAGTGATTAGGTGAAAAGTTTATTTTCCCAAATGGAAAAAACAATCTATCCTTAAAATCAATTATATGCAAATAGTGCCAATTCACAACATATGTCACCTCAAAGCCCTTCACATAGTAAGGTGAAGACCTTACAGAATGTATAAAGAAAACCTATTCTTATAATTTCTTCTCCAGGGTCTCACCTCAGAGGAACGTGCCAGATGTTGTACAACCTTGAAGATGAAGCCAAACAAGGAAGAGGACAGAAGTACACCACAGACATGAAAGGAGGCTCCCTAAACGAGCCCTAGACTCCTGCTGTGCTAACATAGGTGATCACTTGTTGAAATTTATACATCGACTTGCATCTGCCTTCCCACAGTTCTCCAAAAGTTGTGTCTTTGTCCCAAAAGATTTATGATGGAACGGTTCTGGCTGCTAGACAGATGTGTAGCTGGTAGCCTATCAAAATCAGGACAATTATTCTATCAGCCTTACACACCCATTTGTGTTTTAGATTATCCAGATGCTCGAAAACATTATGACTAGCAGCCAAGTAAGACAAAGACGTCTTCCCATGTGCTTGCCGTTCTGAGAAGCTGCTCACTGCAGCTGTACTTTGGGCTACAAGATGGTATTAATTAATCCACTTATTGTGCCATTTCAATCATACAAAGAATGTGTTTATTATTCAGCAGCTGAGTGTCGGCCAGGGGCACATTCAGGTGCACTCGGGGTGTAATTAATCTTGTAGTGTTCTCATCTGTAAGACAATGTTGTGAGTTCATGGCGCTTTTATCCCAAATGATGACATTTACAGAGCAATTTTCTGTCTTTGTTTTTGCACTATGGACATTGATTACCCCAAAAAACATGCAATAACTACATGAAAACGGAGCACTTGCAGCTTTTGCATCGTATGTCCACCCTATTGGCCTACGTATTACACAAGACAACAATAACAATATTTATATAGGGGCCAGAAGGAACTTTTTAGGGTGCAAAATGTATTGAGAGGTTGCTGGCACATTTTGTAGGATAGCTTTGGTTCTGGAAGTGATTAGGCCTCAAAGCCTGGGTGAGTATATTGCAGAGCGACAAGGGCGGGTGGGAGCAATATCTTGTGTGTGTGTATGTGTATAAGTAAGTGTGAGTGGGACTTAGAAAGAAATTGCGTGTGTTTTGAGAGAGAGCAAGAGACTGAGACTGGGGCGGTTCTCTTATGCAAGCAGTTCTCAGTATGCATGTAGATTGGAAGATGTGTGGCTCCTGTGGTTGGCTGTCCCCTGTGTCACTGCCTTTAAAAACACTTGCCAAGAGAAATGTCTTCTTTACTGGCTTTGGCTGCCAGATGCTGGGGATAATGGATAGGACTGCAGAGGGAAAGATGGAGAGGTGTGCTCACTCAGCCAGCCACACAGACATGCAAGTGATCCCATGTACGTATTAGCTCACAAACACATACATGCTAGTGCGCTTTGTGGGCAGGGGTCCCTGTAGTGCTGAAGTAAGGAGTGAATAATTCATTTTCAAGTCACGGTTTAACTGCCACACACACACACACTTTGACACACAGGGGAAGTATTAAGCCTAGTAAGTCATGTCACAGTAAGTCACCATGAATGAGCATACAGTTCAGGCATGCTTTCAGAATCCAGAGGTGCCACATTTTGTGGATGTGTGTAGGACACGATTGAAGGAAATAGTTGTGTATGTCTGTGTAACTGTGAACTAACACATGGGGCGCCAGTGTGTGAATGCAAAAGTGTGTCTGCGAGTCAGAGAGCCAGTGACACAGGAATGTGTCATAGTTCCTGCAAGCCACTCAGCTCCTAAACTGCAGCAAATAAACATTCCTCTACTGCTGTGTCAGTGCTGAGCCCTCACCCACTGTCGCTGTAAAACACAGCTTTTAATTAAAACCAAAAACGGAGTATTTCTCCTTTTTGTTTCCAGCAGCATTACAGATGCAGATTAGAGATGATTACCACATGCTAGCAGAAATTTCACAGTGCTGTTTATTGGTTTAAAGGTGTTGTGTTGTGGTCCAGGGAATGGCCAACTGATAATTAAACGATCACAGCCATTTTTCCTGGTAAAGTGCAAAGCAGGTAAAGTCATTTTGACCTGCTGTGGTTGGTCATATTTCATTGGGCAGCACAAACAATTAGGCAAGTAAAAAAACGATTCGTTGTTTGATTTAAACACAGAATACATTTAAATCCTGTTTTAGACAGTTTTACAAAGATACATTCAGTTCAGGAGAAGTGTTCACACTCAGCATCGCCAGACACATATTGCTGCAATTTATAATGTCTGTTTGATTTGAATAAATGCAGGCTTCATCCCTGCTGACAGGTGAAATTATGCACGGGCTTACGTTGTGTCGCATGGGTTCCACCGCAGTTTGCGCTCATATTTCGTGTGGATTGCAGAGCTGAAACGTTGCTATGCTGTACCCATACATTGTCAGATGTCTGTAAACATATTCTACTGTTGGTTGTCCTTGCCCAAAGTCTTTCCCTATCATTACAGCTCTGTTTACAGGAGGTCTTGCAGTGTTTGCTAGCATATCGTCTCCCTTAGAATACATAGCGGTTTAAAGTCGCACTCTGACGCACACTTTTCCATCTAAAACACTTAATCCCAGTGGAACCCGTTCTGACATGGCACTATATCTGTTTGTTGTCACTTGTCTGGTCTTTCCAGGTTAACCATTCACAGATGTGTAACTGAGGAGTTTTGCTTTTTCTTGGTAGATAATCGTTCTAACCAAATTATTGCCTGTGCATTCCAAATCTCATGTCAAATGATACCTAAAGCTGGCCATCCAGTGTTTGCAATGAACTGAGAACCACTTTAAGGTGTTTAGCTAGAGGTGATGTTTCATGGTGATGAGGTGTTTATCCCAGCAGTTTTGAGGTTGGGAAAAGTATTTAATATCAACAAAAAATGGGCCAACAGAAAGGAGGATATCAGGCCAAGACAATCCAGAGGTCATGCTGCGCGCGTGTGTGTGTGTCTGTGTGTGTGTGCGTGTGTGTGTGTGTGTAGAGGGGTGGGGGTGTTGATAAGTTAAAATATGTTATCATCCCTTGCAGATTTACATGCAGCAGGCTACAATTGAGAACATTTTTATCCACTTGGGAAGAGCACTCACACATGCATGCACAGACACAGCAAAGTTTTATCCCTCCCAGCTTAACTGCAGGCCTTGCTCTCCATCTCGCTCCATAGGGGCACAGAGCCTGACCACAGACATCATACTGATTGCTCACCATGGTCAAGTGGTCTCTCCACATTCCCACCCTGCTTCACTATGTGCAGAAAACCCAACAATGGAAAACAGTGGTTTCAAAGTGTCTGAAGGTTTGCGGACAGCAGCGAGCGTCCGGTGTGTCTCTCCTAAATCAGTCCTCCTCTCATCCCTACCACTGGCCTGCTGCACACCCGGGAAACATGGAAACAACAGAACACAGACTGATGTTTTGGAATGTCCTGGACTTGAAGCAAGAGGATTTGTTTAAAAAAAAAAGAGGGGACACTCGTGTTTATATGTGTCCATTCGCGTGGCTGAATGTAACCTTCCCTCTCTCCTGTGTGACAGGTTGTGGCAGGCCAGTAGATGATGAAGTGATGGAGATGTTAGGAGGCCACGGCCATTGTGATGCTGGGTGGCTGTTACTCTGGAACTGCCATCTGCCGAAAAGGTCAGTTGCTAGGGGATGATTCTCCTGGACCGTGTCTGCCTCCCAGCTGCCATCCACACACCCACACACACTCTTACACACACACACACACATACACACACTGGTTTGAGTATGTGCACAAACTTTGATATAAACACAGTGATGTTTTTTTTTTTTCCAGTTTCCTAGAAATGAATTGAATTTGAGTAAATCTGACCCACCAGATTGACTGCTATTAATCCACTTGGTGGTTTTATGTAACTTTAGGTGAGGTTTGGTTGATTATGGTTCTTGATGTAATATGTGAGGGAAGAGGCAGTAAATGCATCTCTTATTACATAATAGCCCTGTGGTCACTTGATGGCACCAAACAAATGCTTCTCATTATTACACAAGCTTTACGAGGGTGTTCCTGTAAAAACAATACCCCAATTAATTGGTGCTTGGCCCATCGAACGCGAGCATTACAATGAAATATTGGGTCAGCACGGAAATCAAATAATCAGTATTGTGCGCCAGACCCATGCCATGCCACATTGTCCATCACAACCATTGTAAGCAGGCTGTCATTCAGTGCTGTGACCCAAACCCGATTCTAAATTCTTTATCGTACGCCCTTCAAATTAAAGTCATCTCCACCCAACAGGCAGACATTTTTAACAATTTAGCAGGAATTTTAATGTGAAGCTGCTGTGCCTTAACTGTGCCATATCATCATCTCTGCATCTTTCCTGCTGATTGACCTGTTTGCCACATTAGTGTAAGGAGAACAATCTGTGCAAGTGAAAACCATTTCCATGCTCAGACTTGTATGTTGAACACCTTTTTTAGATGACGCAGTCGTTCTGAGGCCAATCATAGGCAATGTGGCTAAATTTCTTCTTGTCAAGTTACTTAAATGACAAAATTGCTCCGTTAACCTTTTACCCTGTTACACCCTTTAACGAAAAGTTATTATTTGTTTCCTGATAAAAAGGAATTTATTTTGACAGAAAGTATAAAAGAACTACAAATGTGATACAGTACATTTCCTGATCATGATCAAGCTGCGACTTGATGTCGATGTCTTACTATCTCAAGATAACAGCAGCTAGTAGGATCCAAAACCGAAGTGGGACTCAGCCATACAATTTTGCACTGTCTCTATTTCTTTTCTTATCCTTGCTGTCACACTTTGCTGCCCTCCTTCCCTCTAACCCTCCTCACATCGGCAACTCCAGTCTGCGCTTCTCCACTGGCCTTCCATGGAGGGTGACTTTTGTGTAGCGGAGCTGTTGTTTTTGTTTGTGCCCTTCTCACCATGGCTGCCTGCTTGCCGCCTGGCAGCCCCGTGTGTCAAAGGTGGCTGCAGCAGAACAGACTGTGGGAACAGCCGGTTAGCCTCCCTTGGTCCCCTGCTCCCCAACCAGAGGGGCAGCCATCAATCCAGCACTCCCCCTGCCCCTGCACACACACTGAAGCACAAACACACAAATGCCCAACCAAACTCGTACTCACACAAAAACCCTACAACGCTCACACCCTCTCCCAATAATCCTCGGAAGCAATTTCATCTCGACTCGGGTGGCGGCCCATTGTCGCCAGCCCCTTCAATCTTTCCTTATTAACTCTCGCTTTGTCCCGCATCCGAGCTTCTGGACTCATCTCTCCTACATTCCGATCAGTGCTGCTCCCAGCACTCCCAGGCAACCTCCATTCGCTAATCCCACTGCTTCCCCCACCAGCAACCCCACCCCAAGGAACTCTTACTGTTTTTTTTTTTTCCAACCTGCCGATCACCTACTTGCAGAGTAAGGTAGGGGCATTAACTCCATGGGTTTTCTGAAGGCAGAGTGTGAAGGCGGGGTGGGTGAAAGAGGAGGCGGCCACAAAGTGACTCCAGCCCAGACAATTAGAACAATGAGCTGGGCCTGTAGGGGGCTAACTCGCTGCGTCACGCCTGGACGGTGGGGTATTTTGTCAGTTTAATGAATTGTCCGTCAGGCCAGGGCCACATCGCAGGCTGCGCAGGGAGAGGCCAGCAGGGACCCAGACACTAAGTCGGTATTTATTACACTGCCTTTGTCACTAATTGAGCTAATTATCACTGACTCCTCAGCACTCCCACAGGCAGCACCCCCTCCACTCACTCTCCACCAACTCTCCCACCTCACTCTCATGCCTGGGATTTGAACTCTGCCTTCCCTCTTCTTTTTTTTTAAAAAAGAAATTCTACCACTTTCTCGTTCTTTTGTTTCTTTCTGTGTACCCATGATTGCTTATTTTTTTTCTCTTTTACACTAGATTCGTCTAATTTTCAAATGGTGTGTACTTCTGTGCTCCCAACTATTTTTCCAGTTTGTCAGTTATTACACTGTAAGCCATATCATGTTTTCGCATATGTTTACCCGAGTTCTCCAGTGATAAAAGACAGAATATTAGTTTTATAGCGCTCAGATGTATTATTCTGTAATCAGCATAAATTTCTAGCTCTCATCTTTCTGTTTTTGTAGGCCTTCCACCTCATTGGACCTCCTAATTTGCAGTATTTCAATTCAGTTTTCTCTGATTTGTTCATTTCATTCTTCAGAGAATTAAACTCTCAACTTTCTTTGCAATGGTGAGAAATCGCTGCTCAGTTTGTTACTTAATTTTTTTTTCCTCTAATTTCATTTCACTGGCAAAGAAGCCTGATGTAATTCTGCACTGCAGCAGAAAGCCTAATTCACCATCTTTCTCGTCAGAGTTTGTTGTCTTTGCCTACTACTTTCCCTCCACTGTGCTTTATCTGGGTGACCCTGCATGCTCCTGTACTGTGGTGGGCAAAGGAGTGCAAAGCTTTCCAAGCTCCTGTGGTTAGTCGGGTTGCCAGGCATTGGAGCAGACTCTAGGTTTTCATTATATTTCATATATTTTTCTTCCAGGCATTAAACAAATAAAGCTAAAACATTCAATGCAGTAAACTCCTATATTGTATAAAATAAGGTATGTGGCTAAGTAAGCAGGCTCTGTCTCTGTGGTTGGTAGCACAGATGCAGGGATGTTTTGTGAGCTGGAGAAAGAGGCTGCTTTGGTGGTGGTAATAGGATTAAGCAAAGGACACCCAGGGACAGGCTTATATGTTCACTTGGTCCGTTGTCAAAACTCTCTCAAACACAGAAACTACAACAGACATAATAGCATCTTTTGACACATGCAGGAGGGCAACTTAATTGAAAATATAGACTTTATTGTTCTATCATACAGTACAAAACCAACTGGATCCTAAATCTTTTCATTAAAATCTAAAAATGTTTTCTCTTACATCTCTCTATAACAGTATAAAAATCCTCAGAAATAAATATTTCATATTTACACTCGTAAAAAAAAAAGGTAAATATTCAGTGCATGACCAAACACAAGTGTTCTTTTTTTTACAGGAAACAAGCAAAGAAGTGATAAAGTTTTGTTTCTAGCAAGTCTTTTTTTTTTCTCAACTACATTACACCCAAATTAAAAAAAGGCATAAGATCAAACATCTCCTGACTTGACTCGAATGATAGCATGTTCTCCAGTCACTGACAGGCACATAAACCATTTAGCAAACTTACAAATGACGTCTTTATAAATATATTCAGATATTTTAATATTTACAGCATTTTGGTTCTCTTAGCTGCTATACAGTATGTTTTTCTTTCCGCAGAGGCTGTAATCCTAACAATAAAACACTTCATCTTAAACATAGCTTTTTTTTTTCACAGCCTAGTTTAAAGTCATACCCCATTTGCCTACCTTCAACCTGGAATAGTTTAACCCTGCTCACATGTATTTACAGGAGTGTGGTGGGTTTATTTTTTGTTTGAACATCAGTGGCTTCATTTTGAGAGCAAGTTTAAATTCTGCAGGTCACATTTTAATATTATTGTTGTGTTTCGATTTTTTTAATACTGACCCGACAGATTTGCTAAACTATATCTAGTCATGCGGTAATATTCAGTGTATTGATAATACATTCAAATTACACTGCCTCAGTAAGATTAACTCAGTCAGTCTCTGTTTTCCTTGGTAAGCGCTGGTCTCAGTCATGTAACATCAGGACCATCCTGTGGTAAGTCAAGAGTGGCAAGTCTGGGTTGAGGTGTATTCAACTCCAGAGAAATCTAAACAAAAAGGGCAACTGTGGTAAGGAAATTAGAAGTGGTTGGGCTGCATCCAGGTCCTAAGTACACACGCCGGGAACAGATAGCCTATACGTGGAGATAAACTTCACACAGTTTCATGCGAGAGAGGCCAAACTTCAGCAAAAGCAAACAAAACTGTTTTTTTAAAAATAACCTCCCTCTTGTTAGAGGTCCTCACCAGTTTATGAGAGCACATGTTTGTGGCTCTCTGGCCACAGAAACATCTGTGAAACATTGTGTCCAGTTTTTGCCCTCAGTGGGGGAGAAGGCGGCTCTAGTAGTACCTGGTTACAGCAATCAATTCTCCACCACATCCTTTTGTCCCTTTGCTTCTATTTATCCACAGTGTAAACACTTGAGGGATGTGGGTGATTTCCATTCTACATGGATGGCTGTTGTGTTTAAATACTTATTAATGTTAAGCATCAAAGGCAAAGAGCAAGCACATACACTCCCTCTATACCCTGTTCACATATTTGTGCTTTTACTCCTACTTTCAAAAACACTGATTGAATTTTTGTGCCACGAAGTTCCCTGTTTACCCGCCTTGAAGCTCTTCTAGCTTCTACCTAACATCTTAAACCACTTGTGTGCTAGTGGCTTTGTTAGCCGACTACCTGTTTTGCTACAGAGTTCTTCTTTGTTCCTCGTGTATGCCTAAATATTTGCCTAGTCGTCCACCTTTGATCATAGACACTGGTGTAACGTTCGTGTGCTGGTGCAGTTGAGGCAGCTGACGTGACAGCACCAGTGGAACGTGCAGTGGCATCGCTCGGTCACACTCTCAGTCCGGGTTTTAAACCCACGTCCACAGCATAGCAACTCACATCCGTCCAGGCCTGGAGAAGAGCTGTTGCATGTTCTCCCAGAAGTTCCCAAAGTGCCAGTTTTACCATTGTAAGAGCAGAAGTTTGGCGATTTCTCAAAATAAACTAGGTCCATGCCAGAGGGGGGTTTGTGAGCCGGGTTTTCAGGCTCTAGATGTCGGGGGTCGGCTCGGTGAGAGGCACGGTTGCTCCCCTTGTTGGCGTAAACAACTCTGGACGCGCCGTCAAACCGATCCTTAAGGAAATCTCCCACTGTGCGGAAGCTCGGCAGGCGCATCCAACAGGTCCGCACGGTGCAGGAGCCCGACATGCCGTGGCACTTACACTCCTGTCGCATCTCTGAAGACACAGTCTGCAGAGAAAGATCAAGAACTGCAAATGAGGACTCGCTCACAGAACGTGACTAGCAAATCCTTTTGATTCATGTGAAAATTCTGACAGACAATCACGGCACATTGAAGCCTCACCATTCTGCCGGCCTCGTTGTTGTGTAGGTTGGTGAGGTAACGCAGATCTCTGCCCCTCTCGCTGGAGTCCACAAACTCACGGCTGAACATCCGGCCAAAATCCACATTGTCACTGCAGCCCCCCCAGTGCCAGTCTGGCCCTCCAGGACCTCGGCGACGATAATCGCATGTGCACGACTCAATGGCCCCTTCTGAGCAGGAGCGAGCCACAGCATGGGTCACTCCTGCGCTGGTAATGGCAAATACAAATGCTGTCTCTCGGCAACCTGAAGAAACAACATCAAAACTTCCCATCAGAACCTCATCCAGCTTTTTAGATTTGAATTTGCCAATTTTTGCCCAAAATTGGAAAGTATTTACAGACAAAGCCTTTTAAATGTGTACAAGAGATTCCATTACATCCTGCCCAGAATTGTCCAAATATTGCCTGGTGAGAAAGACAAGAGAGGCTCACCACGATTGACAATTTTGCCAAAAATTGCTGGGCTGTGGGTGGTCGGGCAGTTCCAGCGGCGGTTGCGGAACTGCCACTTGCACTCCTTTATGGCAGTGTGCAGCCCAGCGGCGATGGCATGCAAGATGCCAGGATTCTGCCGAATCAGCCGGCGCTGGCGACGACTCAGAAGGGCCAGGCTTGGGTCCAGGACCAACTGCACGTTCTTGGAATTGGTGAGAAGGTTGGACGAGGAAGCCACATTGACAATACCCCTGGCACAACACAAGGACAAAGGAAATCAGAGTCAAGGAGCTGGCAATTCACGCATGTAGCTCCTTAGGTGACCCCCTGAACTCCTAAACTGATGTCTCTTGGCATCCTGTGAGTGTTGCGCCTTTTGAAAATTACAGTTTTCATTATGTAGTACAATAATAAACAGTGACACATGCTGTTCCAAGACCGTGAGGAGACAGTAAGTCTCTGAGTCACAATACAGGTTTCAGGCTTGGCAGAAAACTGTACGATTTTTACCTCTTTATAAATCACTTGGACCGGACACAACTTCCTGTCAGTTTCATGATTAGAATATACTCTTCTGCTAAATATCCAGCATCAGTGACGCTCCCATCAGAATAAAGACAGTATCACAGAGAGGACATCAGGAAATTGTCCTGTGCAGGTTTATATTTGTGTTGAGTTATTAAACAAAATAATCTTGCTCATTTTCTCTCACCCATATGTCAAACCAAGTTAAAGATAAGTGAGCTGTGCTCTTCTAGACTTTAGTGTGACTCCTGGTTAGACAAATGAGGCCTATTCTTATCTGTAAACGTGTTAATCTTCTGCAATCACATAAATTGCTCCCTGCCAAAAAAATGTTTTAAAAATTCTGTGAACTATATAATGGCATGAGTGGCTCATAAAAATACAAATATTCTAACCATGCTGATTTATTCTGATAAATTAAATTAGTCAATTGAAGTGGGTTGCATGATATCAGTAAATATTCAGCTATTGAGGTTTGTGAAGTGTCTATTTGTGTCCAAACATGACACCTGTGCTGCTACAGATTTTGGATGACTGAACACAGTTTAAATGCACCCATTTTGGTGGTCATATTTCACTGACTGTTTTAACAGGCTGTGTAGTTTTCCACTTCACGTTGCATTTGCAGTGATTTTTTTATTTTCCGTGTATATTGTAACGACTGCGTCTCCTGTTGCGCATTATCATCCGGAAAAGCGGCCGAGTCTTGGCCTGTTGAGGGCCTGGGAACATTAACACTAATCTCCCCCCTTTTTTGGGTGTTTTCTTCCTTCCAGAGCTGAATTGTTCCCCGTTTTCTTCCCTAATTTTCTTGGATTTCAGATGACATTTTAAACATTTGAAAACGCGCATGCCGTTGTGCGTAAACACTGTCCATCCATTCATTGGCACCGCCAAAAAAAAAAATCTTTCGTTAAATCATTACCTCAACTAATCCAACCCACAGTTTATAGATTTTTAAACAAGCAAGACAATGTGCTCAACTATGCAGATCCTATTTTATTTTTGTTTTTTATATTTAGAAAAAAAAAAGATATTGTGCGGTTGCCTGTTTTGGTTTGAGGTCGCTGTATAGACAGAGGAATGTACAGTATTAGATCAACACGACCCTGGACAAGACCTCGTAAAGGATTCCTTTCAGCAATGAAATGAATCCATATTTAATTTATCCCACATTGGACTGAAAAATGTTGTCTCGTGTTCAAACCACAGTGTCCCAAAAAAAGAGGAGGGGAGGTAGAGAAAGAGAGAGAGAGAGAGAGGGAGTCAATTAAACCAAACCGCAAATAAAAGAGGCTAAAACTGTAATTATTACAGATGTAATTCGTTTATTGTCGAATAATGTGCTGCAGCTAATTTCACTGAAGGGACGATAAATTACATTTTTAGGGAGAAAAAAAAAAGGTGAAATACTTGGTTGTTGAGCTCAGCAATTTGACAGCGAAAACCCCACAAGCCTTAATACCATGCGGTTGCTGTTTTTTTTTTTTTTTCTTTTCTTTTTTTTCTCCCCCTGAACAGAAGTTGTGAACGCTTCCAAAACTAACACATTATTTCGAGCATGCAGCACGAAATGTGGTGAAGTAGTTGCTCGTACAAGGCAGCGCGGGATCTTTTATATTGTTGTTGTTGTTTCTTAAATTGGCTCTAAAGATTTCAGGAGCAGGGTGCCGATTACTGAATCAGTGCATCATCATCATCATCATCATCATCATCGTCATCATCATCATCATCATCACACAGGCCTGCAAGGTCTGCTGGACTCACCACCACCGGCCGCTGTTGTTGACGGCCCCTGTGCCTGAGAGCGAAGACACCAGAAGGATGCAAGCGGCTTTCACCCCTAACAGCAGCGCCAGACTCCTCATCGTGACTTCGGTCCAAATATGAGGAGGAAAATGGCAAATTTCAACTCTTCTTGTCATGGATTTTTTTTCTTTCGCTCAAACAGCTCTAAATATTATTTGTCTAAACACTCCAACAACAACAAAAAGAAAAAAAAATGCAAAAGTTATAATATATTTCAAATAAACAGACTAAAAACAAGAAAATACCAAACTCTGACCATGCATGCTGTTCCACTTACAAACTAATATTTGTGTGATAATTGCATCTTAATGATCGCCTGGATTGTGATCAAAAGATGCAAGGTGTAAATACTCACCACAGCACCGAGAGGACCTGGAAGGTGAGGAGAAGAAGAAGAAGCTGGCAGCTCCTAATTGACTTAAATGGATCTTGAGTGGAGACAGGTTGCTAAATGATGTGAAGTGTCCAGGCAGGATGCTGCTGCTGCTGCTGCTGCTGCTGCTGCTGCAGTCCTCTTCACTCTGTCTCTTTCAGTGATGCTTTGCACGGCGCATTGAACGCGTGGGACAGTCCCGAAGACTTGATCCCCTCGGTGACTGATAGGCAACACATTCTTCTCTTATTGAGCGCTACGAGGGGAATAAAAAAGGGATTTGCTGCTCTCATCTCCCTCTGTTTTTTTTCGGAGCCCTTTTCAATAGGATTGGAGGGAGGGATAGTTAATGCTCTTCATAGGGCGCACAATGAATAAGGAAACACAACTGAGCAGTAAGGAGAAAGGAAGCGAGAGAGAGAGAGAGAGAGAGAGAGAAAAAAAAAATAGGGCAGTCCACAGTGTTGCGCATATTACTTGTGGAATCTCACGGTCATCACAGAATCGATTCCCTGTAAAAGTGTGCGGCTGCGAGTATTTTCCCCCCACTGGCCGCACGCTCGCTTCCGCATCCAGTCTTGCAGAGAGGAGAAGTGCCTCCTGAAGCACTGATGTGTTGGTACAGATGCTGTGGGTGCGCCCGCTTTTGGTGCTCCGCCGCTGCTCAAAGCTGGTGTCACGGTACAATACAGTTACAGCGGAATATGAGCCATCTGAAACTGCCCTTTTTTTTTTTTTTTTAACCCGGTGGTTGGATTAGCCTACTCCCTAACCGCATCTCCTCCTCTCTCCAAATGCGCTCCCAAAATGTGCAGTGACTAAGGCCATTTCTGCAGCCTACATTTCCTTTTTACGGTAAAACATTTACAAGGATACACACTTTTTTTTCTTTTTTCTTTTTTTTTTGACGTTATTAAATCTGGTTAATAATATTTTTCCAAAGTGCCTTTATGAGGGTCTCTTAATAAAAAGCTGTGGCGCAAATAACAATTATCACAGTTTTTTTTTTTTTTTATAGTCTAAGACACGCACAGTGAAACGTGAATGCAGATAGAAGCAATAATAATAAGCTCTTAGTGGTCCTATAACTCACACTGCCTGCTGAGCTACTTAAATATTTTTCAAACGCGGCGGAGATGAAATATAGTCTCCAATCAGAAGTTTGATGTATGATGAACCAGGAAAAGAGGGGGACGAGTAAGGATAAAAAACCAGTCCAAACATCTGGCTTGCAGACCTCCCTCGACGCAACGCAGCCCAGTGTAATCACAGCTTGAGCCACTTTGCGGCATCTCCATCAAACCCCAGACTTCTTCAGCTTAAATGTCCCCAAACTTCTCCAGATATTGGTTCATGGGCGAATGTTTCATTATGTGACATTTATCTGCTAATTTGCATGTTCCACATTAGTCAACTGCAGCGGTTGTAGGTTGAATAATCTCTCTCCCTTCCTCTTCACCTCTCTCTCTGTCCCGCAGATGACAGTAAAAGGAAGTGGGCTTTTGTAAAAAGCTTTAATGACAGCCATCCTACGTTTATACTCCAGTCTTATATGAAGGTGCTCAAACGGGTTTCCTGGAGCAGTCATGCGACACCGAGCAGATTAGAGCTTCAATCCGGATAAAGGGGGCCTTTTATATACAAATCAACTTCAAATCACTTTTTAAGCCACTTAGATATACACACCAAGGCAGAATGCTAATGCACTTTTCATTGCTGCAGCTTAGGGAATGGAAGGAGATTAGATGAATTGGTGTCACTAAGCGAACCGTGTTCGAGGGGGGTTTTAACTTAATTTTATGAAAGTAGCACATATGCACCTTTCGGTTCCAGCAGGGACGTTTGCGCGTTTGTTATGCGTAATTTGGATAACCAAGATCAATATACTGATTGATTCAATGCAGAGTTCACACAGGATTCCTGTCCAGCTTCTTCCATGAGCACAGTTATTACTGACCATAAAACATCTAATTTGAAAGGCTATCTAAGATGCAGGTCTATAGTATGGAAATATTTCTTTTTTTTAAGTTACCCAGATTAATGTAATTATCATTTGTCATGATATTGCTATCAGAGCCATAATGATGCCATTATGTGATCACCAAAATCAGAGCAGCCACACTCTTAATTTATGCATCCAATTTTATAGTTTGAAATAAAGACTTTACATTGATAAAGTGAAGTTGTTTCAAACACAACAATGAAGAACAGCCGCTCTGATGGAGGTGGGAGGAAGGGGGACCACATGACTAAAAACAGTATTGTTGGAGGGTCTGTTAGTGGAGCCGCCTGCCTGCTGCTGCCTCCCTGTCGTACAGTGGAACCAGCAGCTCTCCCCTCCCCCATTCATTATTTAAAATAACTCACCCCTTTATGAACAAAATCTTCTTTGACTGTCCATATTTCACTTTGCAGAGCCTTTTTTTTGTTCGTTGCATCGACAATTGAAGTCTGTTCACTCATCTACCGACCCACAAACACACATCATTAATGCATACACATATTTTATCCTATTAAATATATTTATAGAATGCAGTATTTTAGATCATCTATATTATCTATTAAATGTGAGGGCGTTGTGCCGCAGTGTTTGGGGAAAAAAAGCTTGTGCGTAAAAGTTTGGAGACGTTATTTTACGCTTGGACAAATGATCACATTCTCAGATAATAAAATGATCAACTGGTGATCCAACTTTCATATTGGCCAATATTTGCAAACAGCCGCCTGTAGAGGCATCTACTCCCCTCCCCTCTTTCTCTCCCCCCTCCCGTTTACTCTCGCCCCCGAGCTCCTCTGTTCTCCGTCTTCACTCCTCGGTCGTTTGGCGGTGCATCGATAATACTGCACTCTTCTTCCTTTTGATGTTCTTATTCAACACAGGACCTTAACACCAGTGTTTTAATGTCACGGCGCGACAGACGCTTAACAAAATGGAGCTATCAAACAAACTCCGTTGGGACCAATTCCTGATTTTGGCAGCAGCACTTATGTCACCTGCATTACCGTAAGTGCACTTGAGAGCGCCAGGAGACTTGATGTTGTATGCGGGTTTGTGGCTAAATGTTATTCGGCAAGAGTTGAGAGAAGTTATTGTGTATAGTTAGTTTATCATTTAAATGAATATCTTACATATTTAGCTGAAAACTGAGACATCTGCCTCTGATTTCACAGGCTGATTTACTGTAATATTAAAACCCTGAAATCAGTGTTTACTGATTTGTTAGTCTTTCACAAGTCTAAAGTAAGCCATGAAGAATTCAGTTTGAATCTGTTGTTATTTCTCCATAAGATACATTTGGCAGTTGGATCTGTTTTTGATCCTTAGCTGGATAATCTGTTTGGAATTATATTTTCCCTGCTTTAAGCAACTACCATTAGAGCTGTAGAGACACTGCAACAAATACTTTTAAGTACATTTTATTGCTAAGTGTATTTAGAAAGTCCTGTATAAAAGATAATAATTTTACAGAATGCCCTTAAATCTTTACTGGTTTTCCAAAGTATTCCAGACATCCTCCCACTCTTACATACTTCTCTGGATTTGACTAATGAACTCCTGACCAGTTGTGATGACACCCCCCACCAACTCTCTCTCCCTCTTTCCCTCGCTCTCCCTGCAGGGTGCTGTGTAATGATATCCTCAGCCTGAAGGTGGCAGGAGATCCAGTGCTAACCCCGAACTCTGTGTGCCTGAGGCTGGCAGGCCTCAGTAAACGTCAGATGCGGATGTGTGTGCGGAACCCCGATGTGACAGCTTCTGCTCTGCAGGGCATACAGGTGGCCATCCACGAATGCCAGCACCAACTCCGGGACCAGCGCTGGAACTGTTCCTCACTGGAGGGCCTTGGCAAGTTGCCCCACCACAATACCATCCTCAACAGGGGTGAGAGTCTGAGGCAAGCCAATGGTAGTCACTATAAGTGGCCTGGGGTTTATGGGACACAGGTGTAGCTATGAGAATAGAGATCTTTCTATACACAGGTGGATTACATTTTTGGAGCTGCAATGTTTATCAGTTTCAGCTGTCTGAGTGTGTTCCTCCTGCCCCCAGGTTTTCGCGAGAGTGCCTTCTCCTTGGCAATGTTGGCAGCGGGTGTGGCTCACTCTGTGGCCTCGGCTTGCAGCATGGGCAAGTTGCGGGGGTGTGGCTGTGAGGCCAAGCGTCGCCAGGACGATGACAAGATCCGGCTCAAACTCACACAGCTGCAGCTGCAGACCCTGCAGAAGGGTGGGGTAGGCATGGACATAACGCGGTCATTGCCCTCGGAGCTAAATGGTCACCATAGCAACCTGCCCACTAACCTGCGCTCTACTCATCCCTCCGCCCTGCTCAAGCCTTTACCAGATGAGCTAAGCTCTATGCAGGACACCTGGGAGTGGGGGGGGTGCAGTCACGATGTCCGTTTTGGGGACCGTTTCTCCAGAGACTGGCTTGATTCCCGCGGGTCTCCAAGAGATATTCATGCTCGCATGAGGATACACAACAACCGAGTGGGGCGACAGGTGAATAATATGCTTGTCCACTGTGTTTCTTAGCCATGCTCACGTATCATCATGGTCATGTTGCAGTTTGATTTGCTCACTTATTTATCTTTCTTCACACAGATAGTGACTGACAACATGACTCGGAAGTGTAAATGTCATGGCACATCAGGGAGCTGTCAGTTTAAAACCTGCTGGCATGTGTCTCCAGAGTTCCGGCTTGTGGGTTCTTTACTCAAGGAGAAGTTTCTGTCAGCCATCTTTGTCAACTCCCAGAACAAGAACAATGGGGTTTTCAACCCTCGAGCAGAGAACAGTGCCAGTGGAAGCACAAGGGGAATCAACGGAGGGCGTCGTCGAAGCATGTCCAGAGAGTTGGTGTACTTTGAGAAGTCTCCTGACTTCTGTGAGCACGATGCGTCCATTGACTCCCCAGGTACACAAGGACGCATCTGCAACAAAACTAGCTACAGCACAGACAGCTGCAGCTCACTGTGCTGTGGCCGTGGGCACAACATCCTGAAACAGACACGCAGCGAGCGCTGCAATTGCCGATTTCACTGGTGTTGCTACGTGCTGTGCGAGGAGTGTCGTCTCACAGAGTGGGTCAATGTGTGCAAGTAGACACCAACCATCCCAGCTCTTGTTGCTTTTACTCATCCAGGACTCAAGATGGCGAGCCTGTCCCTTCGCCCACTCCTGTTGTTCAAGCTTTTGTTTTGCTCCTTGTGTAACTCTTCCAGAGAATCTGTTTATCCGCCCCTTTCCTTTTTTTGGTCCATCATCTGGGATCTATTTTCTCTTTGTAGCCGCTGTTATTCTCAAAATGCCAAGTCAGAGATTGAAGAGGTGACTCATGCCATTTGTCTTGCCATGGTCTGTTTAGACGCTGCCCTCTCAGCCATGAAAACGGCCTATACCCCATCTTTTCTATCCCACAAAAAAGAGGAGCAACAACAGGGAAACATTTCTGTTTCATGTCAATGTCGACATGCTGACTTATCTTATTGTACAGTAGCAGTGTATTTTAATGTGTACGTGTATATTTGTAAATGTGTTATTATTAATATTATTATTGTATTAGAGCTTGTCTTTTTTTTTTTTTGAATAACAGCCTGATGGTGACCAAGTGGCTCAGGATGGTGAACACAGTTGTCTTTAGACAACAACGTCTCATTGCAATTTCTCTATATTACTGGGCTCCTCTAATGATACTTACTCAATTTGTATATTTTGCACCTGTGACTCAGACAGAGCAACAATAGGTATTTAGGAATCGATCTCAGTATTCTTCTAGACAAGGATTTTACTAATAGGAGAATACAAGAAAGAGAATTTGATAGAGAGCGTATTTGCAGAGACAAGACAGAAGGCACATGCAGGACATTTTAAACTTATCAATTCTTGTACACTTGTAAAAGTCAAGATGGGAACAATGACACAAGATCAGTTTTGAAAACAAATTCAACTAATCGTTCAAATTTATTTATGAAACTGTAACGGTAGTAATTACTTCATGGGAATGGTTGCTAGTGCTCATGTTTTTCCATATCAATATTATGACAGAAATATGCTTCCTCTTGGTATAACTGTAATGTGATGTGTGTCACTTTCCTATGAAATCGTGACTGAGTTCTTGATATTATGTGCTTGCTTTTGTCCATTTCATCAGCACTCCTTAGATTCTTCCCACATGTAGTACATGTCAAAGTGAGAGATGGACCTACTTTAGTCTTGAAATGATGCTGAGGGGTGTGTGTGTATGCGTGAGTGTCTGTGTGTGTGTCTGTTGCTGTGTAAATGGGGGGTAAGCTCTGTGCACTACAGATTTGGGAGGTGAGAGCCTTTTTTATGGCCACTCCATGCTGAGAGAAGGACTTTTTATGGCTGCAGGATATTGTTTCCTTAAAGTATGACTTTTATTACTGGAGAGCAGCATCAAGAGAGCAGAGAGTGGGGGTGATTATACCAGTCTTTGCTGTGTGAGCATCTGAGGGGATCATCTGTCCAGAGTTCATAGCCAAGGAAGGGACTTACTGAACCACGTGCTGCTGGGACGCTGTATCCCTGTTACCTGGGAGACAGACTACACAAACATAAACACGCGCACATAAATACACGCATGTGTTTATGTACAAAGGCTCTTACATGTAGAAATCCTGGCACTGATGCACAATCAAAAACATGCATGCTGGTGCGCACACATGAACTGTAGATTTAGCAAAATGCTGTTGTCACCACTTGACTTGATTTATGACAGTAGCATTCCTAGATATCTTAGATAATCCAAACTGTCTCCATGCTCGGCCTGCTGGGAAAACCTCTTCTGCCACATAGGATTTAATGCCAATTAAGTCTTGTTTGTATGGACTTTGGTAAATATCCCTTGACTCCCGAGGAATGGCAGTGCCAGTGGCTGAATTGACTTTTCTGTGTTTTTGGTATTTAGCGAAGGAGTAAAGGGGAGACAGCGAGCGGTATGGAATGATAAGGGACTGAATTTCTGGTTTGCATTTCTTCATTCCTTTATCATTTTACCCTGGAGCTGCTGCAAAAGGGAATTTCCTGTCACTGTTTCTCCCATGTGTGAGACAGAGGTTGGTGGACAGCCTGGGATTGCTTTCTCTCTCTCTCTCATCGCTCTTTTTCTCTCTTTCCCATTCTCCCCCTCATCGTTGCAGACAGAGACACATGCATAGCAACACATTGACTGCCCCCCGAGTAATGACATCCAGACTGGGCTGAAATTAAAGAGAGGCAGGCAGAGAGAGGAAGTTAGGAGAGATAAAAGTTACCCACTTTGATTGACAACATGATTATATGTATAAAGTAAGGCGATTTAGTGTGTTTAGTTGGATATAAAGATAGGGAGATAGATCCTTGCTCAACATACAGCAGAGATGCAGAGGCAAAGGGGACAAATGGGGTATGGAGAAGGGGGTGAATAAAGTGTACTCTGTATAAATACATGCCTCAAAACATCTGCTTCTCAACTCCCCTTTCATTTTTGATGTGGGACAGGCAGAGAAGGAGAGCGGGAGAGAAAACACAAGGAGCCAGCTACCCAGAACATCAAAGCCCCTGCCCTCAACGTGCAGGCCCTCATTAGTTCAGCTAGCAGAACCAACGAGACTTGTGATTGTGTTTGCTGGGGTGCACGCTGGCAGACACTTCAGAGGAAAGGCTCCTTTAAGTCATAACTCCCCACCCTACCTCTCCTGCCACCACCCGAACCCGCTGTAACCCCCCTGTAACCCTCTCTCCGAACTCCCCGCGCACACAAACTCGCCGTGCTCCCCCACCATCCACTCCACCCCATAATCTGGTCTGCAGCTGCAAACATCTGCTCCACTCTTTATTCCCCTGCCTTCACCACTGAATTGATAAACACGTCTATTACTGGACCGCTGACTTGACACGCAACAGAGAGGAAGAACGAGGCGAATATGGGATTCACCTATATGGCTGCAGGGCTGGTTTAGGGGTGTGTCGTTTAATCACGCTGGGGTGTGGGAAAAAAATATATTTCATCCTAATTATCATGTGAAAACCACGTCGGTATACAACATCAGCTTTAGAAAAACTAAATATTGTTAAAAAAAATCAGTAGTCAAGGTTAAACCTGCTAGAATATTGATTGGGTCTATGCTTTGTTGCCCCCTGTCACCTCATTATCTGTGACACTGTGAGGCCTGCTGCCAGGAAGTATCACTTGGCATCCTATTACAGTCAGCCATTTACTTATTCATCAAGATGATTCCTGTGTTAATTATTCAAGAATGTTTGCCTTCAGACTCTGTTACATTTAATATTGGTTTACTTCTTGAGCTCCTGTGACAACACAAAATGAACCATTTGCCAATAAGGATAGTCATGTAATTAAAAAGATGGACTCTTGCATTTGATATCACAAAAGCAAAAATAATCTTTTAAAAAGCTTGATGCTTATATTACCTACAAGTAATTTTCGTGCTTTGTAAGGAGACAGTTCAGACTCAGCTGCCCTCCAGCAGCGCTCCCCGGCTTTTAACAAGTCATCGGGAATGACAAACTGTGAGAGGTGTTCATGGCAAACCCAAACATCGCGAGAACACGCAGTGTCACAGCCGCAGCTCATCGCGAGACTAGCATCCAGTCCTCTGCCTGAATCCAGCTGGTGTCCTGCCTGCCGCTGACGGGTAAGTGTGAATGAGATGCAAATGGTGAAAATACTCGAAGATGTACGCGAGAATTAAAGGTGACCGCGGTTGTATTAGTCGCCGTTTTGACGCCTCAAAGCGCTTTCTCGGTTAAATGAGCTGCCGTTAATCGACGACATCAGGCCGACTGGTGCGTTTTGTCGTGACTGTACGAGGGGATTATAGCACACAAATTGACCCGGAGATTTTCATTTATTTTTTGGTTAGAAATAACCAACATATTAGCTAATATAAAAGCTAACACACTGCGCTCGAGTTATCATCGCGTCGAGCTACAAGAAACGTAATTCGGGTTGGAATTCATCGGCTGCTTTGACTGCAGCAGCATCAGCCGTCTTCCCCTCGCATTATGACAAATGTACATGGATGTGCGACCACTGCAGCTGTAACGGGCTATGCTAGCAGCTATTTGCTTGAAATGAATGGAGCTAATCAATGACAGCAAACTACAAACACTGGACGTACTCCAGAGAAAATGATGATGCTCCACTGCCATACTTAAAGCCTATGGGAGCTTTTTTTTGCTCATTTTAACACCCCTGTTAACACCAAATGCACCTCAGGTAGAATTAGCACAAGTTGACAGCACCCTGTTAAAGGGCCCATGGCATTGTAGAAAAGTATAATCTAAAACCTCTCCCAGTGCTGAATTCTGTGTGAACCACACAAACACACAGCCTGAGGTTATGTGCTGTTTTGTAGCATGAATTGATTGTTGGCATTTCTTCAGCAAACAGCATAAAAGGTGGGCAATCTGCACCACATGAAAGCTGATCCCCACAACAGAGATCCAGCATGGCGGCCGTTTTTCCCAGTGAGCTGTCACAGTGCAAAGCAACAGCCTTTTAAGTCAGGTCAGCTGCCTGCCGAGGTGTGAAGTGCGCTTTTACAGGCTTTCCTCTGAGGTGGCTTCAAACCGTAATGAGGTGGTAATGTAAAGAGTTGCTTTGGAAGAGCTACTGTCCCGCTGCGTTATTATTTTTTGTGTGGTTTTGACTTTCTCAACGCGGTGTGTTTGTTTCTATGTATAGAAAGCGGTCTTCTGAGTTCCCTCTGTGTGACAGTTTTGTTGCAGTTGAAGTGAGAGCTGCCCGTCATCATGGGAAACATCTTCGGGAACCTGCTGAAGAGCCTCATAGGCAAGAAGGAGATGAGGATTCTTATGGTGGGGCTGGACGCTGCTGGGAAAACCACCATCCTCTACAAGCTGAAGCTGGGGGAGATTGTCACCACCATCCCCACAATCGGTCTGTAGGGACAGAATTAACGTCTGTTAGTATTAGATCAAACATGTGTGTCGGAGTTTGTCCAGCTCATGTAAATCCTTCTGTTTTTATTAAGGTTTCAACGTAGAGACGGTGGAATACAAGAACATCAGCTTCACTGTGTGGGACGTGGGTGGCCAGGACAAGATCCGTCCCCTTTGGAGACACTACTTCCAGAACACCCAGGGTGAGCCAGACCAACAGACTCCTAGATGATGCACCAGTTGGTCATGTTTTAGAGTTATTAAAGCCTCTCCAGTGCTGTTGCAGATCCTGCAGCACACGCTCACCCCCCAGCACCTGAGGGCATATCTGACTAATGCTTTAGATGAAATCATTTGCATACGGGCTCCAACTGTTCCAAATTATCATCGTCTTAGTCATGTTGAAAGCCTGGACAATGATAAAATGTGGTTTAACGGTCTGTTTTTCTGTTTAGCAATGTGATGTTGAAATACATTTGGATGAAACTCATTGTGGCACAGCAGAGCTGATATTCAACCTGTACAAAGTGTCGCTGAATTCGTGCTCTCACTTCTCCTGCAGGCTTGATCTTTGTGGTGGACAGCAATGACCGCGAGCGGGTCAACGAAGCTCGGGAGGAGCTGATGAGGATGCTGGCTGAGGACGAGCTGCGGGATGCCGTTCTCCTCGTCTTCGCTAACAAACAGGTATCGACTTCCTTGCATCTGCTCTTGTGTATTCCCTTTTGTTTCCTGTCCGTTTCCATCTGCCTCCTCACCAACTAGGTCCTTCTGACTGTAATTCTGTGCTTTTGTTCAGGACCTGCCCAATGCCATGAATGCTGCAGAGATCACAGACAAGCTGGGCCTGCACTCCTTACGTCACCGCAACTGGTACATTCAGGCCACCTGCGCCACCAGTGGAGACGGCCTCTACGAGGGCCTGGACTGGCTGGCCAATCAACTGAAGAACAAGAAGTGAAGGGCCCAGTCAGGAGAGTGGGGAAGAGCCTGGGTGCCAGCTCCAGGTAGTGGTTATAGTGGATCCATTGTGTTTACATAGAGAGGAAATGCTGAAAAGCTCCCAGGGGATGACTCTCACTGGCTTTCTCCCCCCACCCACCCAATACTTCTATTTTATTTTATTTTTTATTTAGTTTGTTTGGGTCTGTGGTGAGCATTTTAAATCATTTACAAACCAATGGTGTCAAAGTTAACCTAAACGATTTTCATTCTATAAACTGAATACATAAATATTGGGATATAATAGTATAATGTTACTGTAAAACTATGTGGATTTCCCCTACTTTGCAGTCTATGACCTTTGACCTCCGTGAACATTCAGTTTGTTCAGAAAACGTCTTTTGACGGCAGAGCAGCCTTCCCTCAGATACTATAAACTCGGTGTAAATTATAAAGAATGTCATAATAGTATAGTGGCAGTACTATTACTATGTCAGAATACTATCACATTGTTTAAAAACAGTATACTCAGATAAATGTAACTTCGTAATTTATCGTCCATACAGAAGTTTTTACCGCCACCAGGTAATCCTGTTCAGAGCTCGATTTTTATTTATTAAAATCTTCAGTTTGTTCAGATTTTATTTAAATGTGTTTATTTAAGTTTTTTTTTTTTTATTTGACACAAATTCTGCTGACACACTGGATAGTCTTAAACAAACAATGTTTTTGTCAACATTTATTTATTTATTTATTTATTTATTTAATAATAGCTTTATTTATTGATTTCATTTTCCGAGTGCATCATATGGTTTCTCTCCCTTTATTGCATTGTGCATTTACTGCAAAGGCAGCTGGTGGAAAAAAAAAAGAAAAGAAAAAAGATGAAGAAGAAAGCCCCAGTATCATTGTACATTACTGCTTCCCAATCTGCATGGAGATATCCCAGTACTGGCTCGTGGGCTTGTAAGAGCTGTGAACTTACCGCAGGCCGCTGCTGTAAATAAAGATTTGTTCTTAGTCGACTCGCCTGGCTCAATAAGGGTTAAAACAATTTCTCTGGCATCAGCGAGGTGTGATATCTAAACTGATACAGATGACAGAACAGGCGCACTGTACCAGCTCTGTGGCTTAGAAGAAGAAAAAAAAAAATTGCTGCTATTGGCCTGCCCTGTGGAGAGTGATGCAGCACAGCATGTGATTGGCAATATTAGAGAGCTTACATGGTTCTGAATGTTTATTTTTTAAATCGGTTTGTGCGAGCAGCTGCACCGTATCCATCATAAGAACTCACATTGCTTGTCATCTTGATTTGATCATCCCTAACTGGCGTGACATTATGTGTGTATCTTGTGTTAACCAAATCTGTGTGTATCATGTTGCACAAAATAACTCTAGATGCATTATTGTTGTACAAAATGTAACGTCCATTTTTTTTTTCTTCTTGTGCTTTTGAATGGAGTGTTTATTTATTTTTTGGGGGGGATTTTGGTGTTGGGTTGTTTTTTTCTTCTTCTTAATTTGCAAAGTAGATCCGGCAGTTGTCTTTTTTCAGTTTTCACACAAAACACTTGCAAAACAGGAGAGAGGGTGATCGTAATACTGCATCATAAGGCATGTTAATAATGTACAAGATCTGTAATAAAAGTGAATTATAATAGCCTGTTTCCTCAGACTATATTTGTTAGTCGAAATCACCGCTGCTGGTTGGAACAATGCTGTACTAATACATGTTATGGATTTCGTGTAAAGTTTACCGAACAACCTTCTAATATGCAAAAGCATGCTTTTTTTATGTCGGCGCAACTGTATATATGTTTATGTAACAAGAAAAGTATACCCTGGTAATCGCGGTTAAATTAAAAGTGCTGTTGATACACCTGTAGATATTGGGGTCAGTGTGTTGGCAGATAACTGACAGCAGCTTGTGTGTTTGTGTGGGTGTGTGTGTGTGTGATGTGCCCTCTATTCTGTTGGTGTGAAAATTGTTTTTGTGGCCTTATTTTGCCAGTGGTTCATTTCTCTTTGATAACACGTTTGTATGTAGGAATGTCATTCAAGCATCTTCACCAACAATCTGTAACACACTGCTGTTGTGGCTAAACGTTCCCCTTATTGGCGGAAATTTAACTTGCAAACGCGGACGAACGAGGCTGCGCAACATTCCAACTGATGATGTGTTTGTAGAAAGGGAATAAACTGAAAATGAATTTATTTAAATATACAAGTAGAGTATTATTAAGAGAAGGAAATGAAAAACAACACTAATAGGTGCAAAAGTGTCGAATGATTTAATAATTCCTGGCACCATATCAATCAATAAAAGAGACCAAAACATACATTTGCTTTGCCTTACTCATTTTTTCCTTGATGTCATTTTCTGCTGCACGCTTTGTCGCTTTTTTTATATGCTTGTTTGGTTTGATCTCAGCCTTTCCCCACACAATTTTAGGATCCCCCGCTAGCTCTGCTCCTCCCTCAATGATATATCGGTAATCTATAAATATGTAAAAAATGTAAAAGTCTAACAAGATGTCTGTCGCTTAACTGAAAAGTTATTTTTCTATGTGCACTGGAGGTTTCAGGTTCCACATTGAACTTGTGTAAGTTGCATATCAGGCCACAGTTGGCTTCCAAACTGTTTCTGATGTCACAATAGTCTTTGTGAGTACAAGTGTTGAACCCAGATTTAAGGTGAACACAGAAACTTTCGCAGCAGATAAATGTGAAACAGCCCAGATGTCCCCAAACCCTGCAAGGTCAGACATCCCAGTGAAGTAACTTGAATTTTTTATTTTTTCGTAAAATGGGATTTAAATCTTGGTCAAAATTCTGGCTTGATGATTCATTTTAACTCAACAAGCTGTTTGCTCTACCAGCTGCCAGCTAAGAATAAAGCCAGATAAATAAACAGCACATATTACAAGCTTTTTTTAAATTGAAAATGCAGTAATGGGCACAGGCAGGGAAAGAACAGGTCAAATAGGTGGGAAGGACACGGATCTACATCGCCTCTCTCCTTTGTCCTTTCCTAACTGCTGTCATCAAGAGAAGTTTGGCACAATCAGGTGGAATTGCTGCACTCCACAGAGAGTCATTTTGTCTGAGCCAATCAGAGGTCCATGTAGGGGAGAGTGCCGCTGTGTCTCCAAGGGTGTGACAGCAGTATGTGAGTCAGAGCTGCTCCCAGGGCCACCAGCCCCCAGGGCCCCCTGCAGGACGGCTACAATAGTAGCCCCAGGGCGGATGCCATAGCTGGGATTCCCACCCGTAACCGGGACACCTTCGCCCAGGGCACAGACACACTGGCAGCAGCCCCACAATCAATTCATCAATCTCTGAAGGGAGTGGCAACCGCAAAAGGCCACAGCAGGCACCCCTCACAGTTCGCCTTGGAAGGGACAGGGCCACCAGGGCTGACACTGAGGCTGACACCATGGTGGCGCTGTGAAAGTGCCAAACTCTGCAGAAACCCTGGGATCATCAGACCTTAATCAAAGCCACTGTTCTTGACCAGACCACAGAGAAAACCTCGTGAGAATGTGGAAAAATAATCACCAAAAATGTATTTGTTTGGTTCTGCTGCAGTGATAGTTTACATTTCACACTGTCTCCGTTTTTTCACTATGAGCGGAAGAGAAAGTTTCACACTGACTGCTGTTAATGCAAGAACAAGGGTGACTCAGTTTTTGAGTGAAAATGACCTCTAGATTGTTAAGCAGTGATGTTCTGTGTGTGTGTGTAAAAGGATTAATAGCTGCTGATAATTTTATTAGAGGAGATTAGAAATTGTACAAAACCTCCAATAAATGAAGCAAAAATAGCAGCTCTTGTGCAAACACTGACTGAGTCCAGCTTCCACAGTCCCTGCAGCAGCTTTGATATCAAATCACCAATTCCCATACTCTGTCTCCTCCTGCTGGACGGAGAACTGCTGAGGGAGGGCAGTTATGACTTCAAACCGATGCACACTGAATGAAATAATGTGCACTGAACCAAGTTACTGTAAAACAACAAAACAAAACACAGCTTATTCCTTATTGGTGGATTTTATTATCAGGTTGATTAAGAGATTAAGGTTAGAATTAAATGTCTATGATCTGAGTCATTCACATTTCGCCCACAGGAATATTCTCAAAGAAACTGACCAGCTGTCTCTCACTCAAAAAAAAAAAAGATTAACAGTGCATCTGTCACTGATATCCATCCATTAGCGTCCAGTTTTCATTTCATTCATGTTCAGGAATCTTGTCCGCTCTGAGGCCATTTTCTCAAATTAAGCATGTTCTTGTTTTGGGTTCAGAAGTCACTTGCCTATCTGACAATGCGCCCCATTGTGACAGGCTGCTCCATACGCATCAAAGAGGTGATTAACCAGTTGACAGGGCTGTGGGGACAATACTGCTCTTTACAGGGTGAAACAGTGCAGCCACTCAGAGCTGTGGGTGCTGAGTGGGAGACCACAGCACATACAGAGGCTGTCAGCATGAAAACCAAAATAACTGCACATAAAGACACAAACAAGGTGCAAAAGATTCCCCGCACAAGCAACAGTTTGCTGTGTTAGAGGATGTTGTTCATCTTTATCTTCTGCATGCAATGTGCTGCACACGTGCGTCTGCAATATTTTAAGCGTTCTATCAGTGTTGCTATTAAATACAATGTATCCACTCTTTATCTATTTTTAAATACTTCACAGAAATCTAGTAAATTTCTCTGCAACTCAGTGCAACGACTGAGGCAGTAGCTAAAGAAAAAAAGAAAAAAGAAAAAAAAATGACGGACCAGCCTCTGATTGGTGAATAAGTCGGGCTGCTGGCCAATCAGACGTCTTTCTCTGGGAGGGAAATCCCCGAGTCGACATAAACTACAACTTGTTTCCCTTTAGCAATTGATTCGCGCGATTAATCTGCTTTTATCAGTAATGTTTTGAACAAGGAGTTTCATGTGTCCTTGGTATTGGATTGTGTTTTCTCTTTCATTTTAAAGAGTGAGACTTCTGCTCATTTTTGGATCCACTACATCCTTTGCTGATTTCTTTTTCTACACAACACTGGACTTTCCAAACCCCCTGTGATGTTCTGATATCTGGGTGAACAGGATCAACATCAATATGCACCCGTGGAGAGTCCTGTTACTGTGTGTGACTTTACTGTGGAGGATAGAAACAGCAAAAACCCAGACGCATGAAGGTAGGTGGATTTATCATTCTGTGTTAGAAACCTGGTCTTGGTTAGTCCTGCAGCTGTTGGGGTTCACCTGTTTAGCAGTCTATCCAGCATATTCTGCATAACATGTCATGGAGTCACATTTTGTGGAATAGAGCAGTTAACATTAATACATTTAGAGACAGCTGTGAACTGATGACCTTCATCCTGCTTGTGTTTGTATCAGATCACACACCTTGCTTGTTCTGTTACTATGCAGACCCGACACATCCTCACATGATAAACTGAATATGTGAATATCATTCATGTTAGAGACTAAATTGCATGGCGGCTGTAAAAAGCTACAAAGGACAGTAACACTTTACTTTAAGCGTCCCTAATAAATGTTTAAAGCTGTTGATAAATGGTTTACAGTATATTTAATTGTGTTTATCAGCAGTTACAGGGACATTCATGTACATAGATAGATAGATAGATAGATAGAACTTTATTGATCCCTTTGGTAGAACCTCAGGGAAATTGTTGAACAGCATAACTTCTTGTGACGACATTTTTTTGTATTATTCCAACTGTCACTATTTATTAAGTCACCAACTTCCACTTGGTTAGCAGTATATTGAAGTTTTTGTAGTGCTTGTGTGTGGTAAATAAGGGTACTCATTTATATACTGTTTTTAAAAGTTATTTTAAATTTGCAAAGGGTGTTTTGTGTGTGTTCATTTAATTTGTTCTAATATTCAGAAATATTATGCAGCTCATCCACGGTTCAACTTTGATTCAGGGTCGATGTTAACACGAGAGAATTATGAATGAATATATAATTGCATGAGTCAACATAAAACTCTCCATTATTAATCATAAACACGCATGCAATGACCCTCGAAGGTTGTTTATGGAGGTAATCGGCTTCACTGTAGCTGGAAGATTCCTGTTTATACCTGCACGTTCATAATGAAGACCGGGAACGTGACTTGCGCTGACGGCTGCAGGTGCCCAGTCTTTGCACAGTGCCACAATATTTGTCGGTCACTACGAGATGGTGTGTATGTCTCCTTCCGTTCACAATATTTCCCTTCCCGCTGCCAGAATGTCCTACTCACACACGGTCCATTGTCTCTTGGTATGATCTCAGCACCCTGCAGACACACATGCACACACACAGAAGCACTGTCTGTCAATGCATCACTCTTCACTCACTGGGACACACTGTCCACATTTATAGCTTTATCACAATGAGGCACTTTGTCCCAGAAAAACCCTTCTGCCTCGACCCTCGGCCTCCACTCCATCAGCCCCGGGCCTGGACCGCTCCGTGTACCGAGGTTACAGGCTGCCTGTTTCGCTCTGCTTCACATCAAACTCTGCAGTCAACACAGCATCGGGGACACTCACCAAACCCATAAATACCACAGAACTAATGCAACCCACAGCAACTCACATTCACCATTTGTTCGGGTTTAAAAGACCGTAGTAGTGTTTTTTTTTTTTTTCATTTTCATATGAATTTGATTGTTTTCCATTCATTTCTGAAAGAAATTAGCATGCTCTTAGAAGAATGTTATTGACTGTAACTCAATTCGATGAACTCAAACTGTCGAAAACTCCTTTTTGGTTTCAGCTGGATGTTATAAATCACATGTACACTGAATGAGGATTGTGGATTTTGTCTGCTTTAGGAGATTTTTTCGTGGCTAGTATGGGCAGGATAAAGAAGTAATACAATGACTGATATCCCTTTCAGTTGAGAGACTTGAAAAAAATGTGAACCTGTCCCTCTTCTGTGTATGTGCCAGAAGTGTGTCACGGTACGCAGAATGGCCTGAGCTCCACCGGCTCTCAGGAGAATCAGTACAACCTGATCAAGGATCGATATGACGGCTGTGAGATCATCATGGGCAACCTGGAGATCACTCAGATTGAGAGCAACTGGGATTTCTCCTTCCTCAAGGTGAACATCACACTTCTTCGATCCTCTGTCTGTCAGCTGGTTTGCTTGTATCAAATAATTTCTCAGATTTCTCACACATGGACGATCTTCTTTCCTCCAGACAATCCGCGAGGTGACCGGTTACGTCCTGATTGCTATGAACCACTTTCAGGAGCTTCCTCTGAGGCAGCTACGGGTCATCAGAGGAAACAGCCTGTACGAAAGACGCTTCGCCCTCTCGGTCTTCTTCAACTACCCCAAAGATGGTTCCAATGGCCTGCGGCAGCTTGGGCTCACAAATCTGACAGGTTAATGGGAGAAGAGATTTTAGAGACAGGAAACAATGGCTTGTAGCTAAGATGTAAAAGATTGGGATTTAAAGAAAAAACCATTCAACCCAAGAGCACAACAAAGAAAAGATGTTCCTAGAAATAAGCTTTTGTCAAAACTAAAAATACAATAAAGATAGAGATCTTATAGCCAGCAGTTATTCATTTTTGGAGAGCTTAGCAAGACATAAAAAAGAAAAGATTCATCACTGTCTCAGCTGTAGCTCATTGTCAGACAAACTAGTGTAAGATGCACTTCCATCCATCCAAGCCTGTTACAAATTGTAGTTACTGGAGTTGAGAGAAATGCTGACATTTATTATCTTTTCTGGTGTTATTAATACTTTTTTTGGCAGCATTATAGGACAAAGTAGTTTACATGAGTCCCACCTGTGTTACTTTAACACCTGCTAAAGGATTTTGGCGTCACGTCTCCCCCATTTCTTCACAGAGATTCTGGAGGGAGGAGTGCAAATTATAAACAACAAATACCTGAGTTATGGCCCCTGGGTTTACTGGCAAGACATCATCCGGGACAACAGTGCTCCTATTGACATCCAGTACAACGGAGAGAGAGGTCACTAATCATTATAATCCTATTCTTCTTCTCCCGAATGATCTCTAGATTGTCTCTCTCTTAGAAGTGCTGCCTGTCTCTCTGTCTCTTGCTCTCTCACAGGCCCATGTCACAAATCTTGTGGAGATTATTGCTGGGGGCCAAATGTGGATCAGTGTCAGATCTGTGAGTGTCCAATTGTTCTGTTATCTATTTTTGACACGATTCTTCTTCACTGTGAGACACACAGAAATGCACTGAGACACAACACGTATATTTAGGCGACCTCATCTCATCCCGTCTCTCCTGTGTGTCTCAGTGACTAAGACGGTGTGCGCGCCGCAGTGTAACGGCCGCTGTTTTGGGACGAGCCCCAGGGACTGCTGTCACATAGAGTGTGCAGCGGGATGCAAAGGCCCTCTGGATGTGGACTGTTTTGTAAGTGCTTTGTCTTTGCCTCTCTGCAGGAATTTGCTGATAAAAACAAGAGAAAGGCAGATGTTGCACAACAAAGTGTCAGCTTATGTTATGTCAGTATGAACTACATAAAAGTTTTAAATCCTAATTGCTTTGTCTACTTTTTCGTGAATACTTTTTCAAAAGTTCAATTCTATGCTTCAATTCACATGTGATTCTTAGGTTATACATAGTTACCCATGAGTTTAAGGATCTTACTGTTGTCACTATGGCGTGCATATCCCCTTTGGACAGACAGCCTTTCTTTAATTTTTGCCAAATTATGAATGTGCAGTGATTTACATGTGCATAAAAACAGTTTTCATAATTCTTTATTACTCATTTAAGTGGCCACTGCTGAGAACCAGCTGCCAAACAGCAACACATTGAAGTTATTCTTTTTTAGGTAATAGGTCATTGTGGTCATGTGAATTTTATTTTCTAATAATATATCTTGTGAATACGATGCTTAATTGACAGCAGACCTAAAAATCCTGAGATTTCTGAGCTTAAGAGTCTGCAGCTATGCTAGCGGATCTGTGAGGCTGCATTCAGGACAACAGGGTTTTGAGTGAAATGCTGATATGCTGATGTCAGTTCAGCTTTACTTTTTTAGCACTAAACACAATGCAAAGCTAAGATTATTTGAAATTCATAGTGCTAAAGTTACTGATTTATTTAGTTCGTTAAATACATGTTGAGAGAATTTCATTCAAAACTATAACCTCTTGGTGAAACTAGGGCATCACTGAAATCTGTAGGATTCAACCTCAGGGGACCATAAATCTGTAAGAGATTTAATGGAAATCTGTACATATATAGTTGTTGAGCTATTTTAGTGCAGATCCAAGTGGTGGACTGAGAAGCTGACGTCATCTGTGCCTCTAGCACGGCTGAACCTGAGGCCAAAATCTTAGGCCTGGTTTTATTTTGGAAAGCAGAAGTCAGAAGTCAGATTAAACAGACATTAATCATCCAATGAAATCAACTGCAAATGTTCCTTTAAGATGATTTCTTTACTTCATGTAGTGTCAGTGTTTTAGTAAAGAAATTGCTCAGCTGTAATTTCCTGTTTGTGTGTTTGTACCTGTGAAGGCTTGTCGTCATTTCAACGACTCCGGCGCCTGCGTGCCTCAGTGTCCTCAGACTCTGATCTATAACAAGCAGACGTTTCAGATGGAGACCAACCCTAATGCCAAATACCAGTACGGATCGATCTGTGTTTCTCAGTGCCCCAGTGAGTGGTCTGTGTGTGCTGTGTGTTTGAATACTCAACAGATTTTAATTGTGTTACTTGTGCGCTGTAGAACGTACTTTAAGTTTTTCATTAGGCCCGTGCAACTATTAAGCATTGCATTTATTACAATTCTATTTTGTGGTATCAGTCCTGATGTAATGTTCTAGTTCTGAAACACTGCCAGTCATTCTTCTGTCTTTGCTGAAACGTGTCTTCTTATGTTTTTTCTTTTCTTTCTCTTCTTTTTTTTTTTTTTTCTTTTCTTTCTCTTCATAGCTCATTTTGTGGTGGACGGCAGCTCCTGTGTGAGCGTCTGTCCTCTGGACAAGATGGAGGTGGAGAGAGAAGGCCAGAGGCAGTGCGAGCTCTGCAGTGGACTCTGCCCAAAAGGTTGACGCACGTAATACATACTGTACTTTTACACAACGTTTCTTTGTCGCTCGTCAAAGGTAATAAGGTTTTCTGGTCATCCCTGTAGTGTGTGAAGGCACCGGTGCTGAACACAGACAGACTGTGGACTCCAGTAACATCGACAGCTTCATCAACTGCACCAAGATCCAGGGCAGCCTTCACTTCCTGGTTACAGGGATTCTTGGGTAATTTTCTTTATAAGTTGAAGAATTTTACATCACCTTGTATTATAATGAGCATGTTCATATTGTGTTTTTTTTTAATTCGTCATAGAGATGATTTTAAAAACATCCCGCCCCTGGATGCCAAAAAGTTGGAAGTGTTCCACACAGTCAGAGAAATAACAGGTTTGTATGAACACTCAAGTCTGTGGAATATAATAATGATGGTAACAAAACATCATGATGTTACTTGGTTTTATGGGTTTCAGCACATTTTAGTAAAAAAAAAAATGCAACTAGTTTCAATCATTTGTCAAAGTGGGTTTAAGAGGGACTTCCTCTCTTTTCTGTGAGCGTTATTTTGATTTGATTTGATTTGAACATACCAACGTGTCAAATCCTTAATCTGACTTGAGCAGATAGAACAGCCTCAGCAAACATTAAACCTGCTTGACTTTCTTGTCACATAGCAATCCAGTTGTTATAAATTAATAAAGCTTTGATATGAGCCTGTCCTCTGCCCCTAAATGATGCAGAAAAAGCTTTCGTACATCTAATGATCTAAGGATGTGTGCTGGGCTTTTGAAAATTGTCAGGGCTGTATAATATGCCAAATGTCATGTAGCATTATTATCATTATTATTATCACTTTCTTCTCTCCTCAGATATTCTAAACATCCAGTCGTGGCCCAAAGAGCTGAATGATCTGTCTGTTTTTTCAAGTCTCACTACTATTCAAGGGAGGTCGCTCTACAAGTAAGGCTTGATTACATGCAGTGTTATGTGAGACTGCAAATGATGATATATATCAGTCAGAACCGGCCCAGAGCAGAAGCTAAGCAGTGTCTTGTAAAATGGGGTGATAGACAGGAAATGACTCTGTTGGTTACATATAGTCTGTTAAAGAGCTTCCTATTTAAACAGAACTAAGGTCAGTGTGATTTTGTTTTTTGTGCTTGAATAGAGGAAGGATTTGGTGGCTGCTGTATGCTTCAGGCTGGATCTGACGTCTGTATTCGTCCCTTAAACTAATATTTATCTGCAGGACATGATAAGTGTGTTGCTTTCCCCCTTTGTGATTCCACACACACTCTTCAGTCACTTTATGATAAGCCCCCTCTGCATTATGTTGATTCTTACTAACTGCTGTGTGTGTGCATGTGTGTGAAACTCTCATCCTGACAATGACATCCAGATGGCAGTTTTAGTTTTAGGCTTAAAACTGAATCTGCAGATACAAGCCAGAGTTACAAAATGTAAGTAATTTCTGCCTTATTTTCAGTATTCCTGCAGTTAACTCAAAAGCTGTTTTTGTCTGTATCCTCCAACCCTCGAACCAAAGGCGTCATTCTCTGATGGTGATGCGCATCCCCACTCTTACCTCACTGGGTCTGCGCTCTCTCCGCGAAATCAGTGATGGCAGCGTCTACATCAGTCAGAATGCCAACCTCTGTTACCACCACACTGTCAACTGGACGCAGCTGTTCAGAGGCCGCAGAGTTCGAGTCAACAACCTCAACAACAACAGACAGCTGGCAGAGTGTGGTAAGGCGAGCCGGGGGACTGACAGAAAACTCAATTACATTTACGCAATCTTTACACAATTCTAGTCATAAAGAGAAATTCCTCCTCATTGTCTTGCATCTTGCCACTTTATTAATTTGAGTTAAATGCAAACATCGCTGCTGTTTTTGCTGCAGCAGACGCCTGATGTTTTCCTTGCATGGTTGTGTGTGCAGTTGCAGAAGGCCATGTGTGCGACCCTCTGTGTTCAGACTCCGGTTGCTGGGGTCCGGGGCCCGACCAGTGTCTCTCCTGTAGGAACTACAGCCGAAATAGCACATGTGTGGGCAGCTGTCGTTTTTACACCGGGTCAGTATTGACTTTATACTCTTATGACTAATAATTGTGCATTGAATGTGACTTTTATACTTTCTAAACATTGCATATTGTGTTGTGAATATTGCAGAGTTCCACGGGAATTTGCAAGTCCTGAAGGCGAGTGTGTCCCCTGTCATCCAGAGTGTAAACCACAGAGAGGAAAAACCAGCTGCACTGGACCGGTAAGCACGTATTTTGATAATACAGTGATGATATTGTCCAATGCCTTCATATGAATTCTCACTTGAATTAAATCTTTTACCTGCCAACGGCATGACTCTACAAATATAGTCTTTCAAAATGTCTCTGAACACTTGTATCTTACTGTCCAAATGCTTAAATCCAGATGAAAAAAGAAACTTCCTTGAGTTTCTAATTATGTGCATTCACTCTAATAAAAAAAATATCAATACCATCTAGACATGAGTTGTTGTTTTCCCTGAATTAAATTTAAATAACAACTGTATAAATTATCAAAGAAATCATGTTTGTCTCTCTTTAACCTTGCTTTTGCAGCACTTTACATACTGTGCACAATTCACAACAACATCCAATACACTTCCCTCTTTTGTGAAGGTATTTGACTTTCTGCCACGTCTTGCCCGTTCGCTTGTAAATTTTACTGCCAGCATCCATCACTGTGTCTTGTTTCATTGTCGGTTCACTGTCCATCTATCTCACACTGACTCTCCTGTATATTTTCTCTTCCTTTGGCAGGGTGCAGATGAGTGCGTGGCTTGTGCCAACCTTCGAGACGGTCCTTACTGCATGTCTTCTTGTCCCACCGGAGTAAATGACGGACAGAGGGGGCTGATTTTCAAGTACCCCAACAGGGAGGGTCACTGTGAACCATGTCACCACAACTGCACGCAGGGGTGAGACCGGACTCAAACTATATGCATTTCCAGGTGTTGAAGCTTCACGCTTATTGAAGCCCTGAACATTGGGGGGATGTTTTTATGTTTCAGATGCTCTGGCCCTGGATTAAATGACTGTTTACAGACTGCCAGACTAGCAGTTAGTAGGTGAGTGTTTCCCCCTGCTGGTGAACATAAAACACTGCCCTGCCACTACACAACTCACATTAATACACACAATCGTGTTCCCAGTTTGTCAATTTAAGACTAAATAGTTTTACCGTAACTACAAAGCACAGCAATCTTCATAATATGCAATTCGGAATTTGTCATTTTCTTTGGAGGCAAATAATTACGATTAGACATTTTATAAAAGAAATATATATATATATATATATAAAAGGTACTCGGGTAAGAGCAAGAAATTCTCCTTTTTGCTTTTGTCCATCTTTTTTCACCCCCTTTTAAAGTGTAAAAGAACTGTTTTTTTCTTTTTATAGTATAAAACTACACAGACTATTTTCACTATTACTATACTTACATACATTGCCATTCATGTATCTCATTTGATTGCTGGTAAATGATGTACTTTCCAGTGCCTTGTGGGAATTCAAAGAAATTATTATTATTAAGAAATGATCAATGAAAACTTGTATCATCCTATTGAGGATGCAGTACTGACTGCCAGATAAAGAGGCTAATAAGTCCATCCATCCATTATCTATACACCGCTTAATCCTCACTAGGGTCACAGGGGGCTGGAGTCTATCCCAGCTGACTTAAAGCAAAGGCAGGGGACACCCTGGACAGGTCACCAGACCATCACAGGGCCACACTTAGAGACAAACGAGGCTAATAAGTGACATATAAAATGAACTCACCTTTTGCTGTACCAGCTGCTCCTTGCACTTGCACATATGACTTTCCTTGTTACTTTATTTAACACTCATAACAAAGTCAGTGTCATTGACTTCAACTTGTATCCCCACGTTGTTACCGCTCTCTCTCTGCTTCCCTCTGCAGTGGTCAGATCACGGGCATAGCTTTAGGTGTCCCAGCTGGCTTGATTTTCTGCCTGGTGTTGTTTTTCCTCGGAGTGCTGTACCACCGAGGCCTGGCCATTCGCCGCAAGAGAGCCATGAGGAGATACCTGGAGAGTGGAGAAGTGAGACTTAACATATCATCTAACTATACGAGCTGCCGTAAACAGCCTTTTAATAAATGTTCTATGTTTTGGCAGAGCTTTGAGCCACTGGGTCCTGGAGAGAAAGGCACCAAGGTTCACGCTCGTATTCTGAGGCCGTCGGAGCTGAAAAAAATCAAAGCGCTTGGCTTGGGTGTTTTTGGCACAGTGCACAAGGTGTTTATTGCCTTCATTTGTTTGATATTCAGTGATTGCTTGCTACTGTAGTTTTCTTCAACAAGATTCGCAAACTCATGTGAACTGATGCAGTTGTACGTTTAATTTTTGTTTCAGGGCTTTTGGACCCCAGAGGGCGAGACAGTGAAGATCCCAGTGGCTATTAAAACCATCCAGGATAGCTCAGGCCGACAGACTTTCACTGAGATCACAGATGTAAGTCTGTGGAAAAAAACGCACCACGTAGAACAGGGTTAGAAGGAAAAAGAAATGTCACAATATATATAATAAATCTGTGTTATTGTTGTGTTTGTTGTGCAGCATATGCTGTCCATGGGAAGCCTGGACCACCCCTACATTGTTAGGCTGCTGGGCATCTGTCCAGGTGCCAGTCTGCAGCTGGTGACCCAGCTCAGCTCACAGGGCTCCTTACTGGAGCACATCAGGCAGCATAAGAACAGCTTGGACCCCCAGCGCCTGCTCAACTGGTGTGTGCAGATTGCTAAGGTGAGTGCAACTGGAAGTACATTTATTTAACCAAATGAAAAAATAAGCTGTCAGAGAATATGTAGAGTGTTTTGTGTCTCAGGGAATGTACTATCTGGAGGAACACTGCATGGTCCACAGGAATCTGGCAGCCCGCAACATCTTGCTGAAAAACGACTACCAGGTCCAGATCTCCGACTACGGTGTAGCAGACCTTCTTTATCCCGACGACAAGAAATACGTCTACACAGACACAAAGGTCTGTGACTCATTTAATTTGAGATTTACCCCAACTTGCTTAGAGTATTTCATCTATCTCTAAAGCCTGTCTGCTATTTTTTTCTTCTAATTCAGACACCAATAAAATGGATGGCGCTTGAAAGCATCTTGTTCCGAAGATACAGTCATCAGAGTGATGTTTGGAGTTACGGTAAGAGGCTTGTGGCCGTGTGCAGAGCTACTGAGTGTACCAGTAAATGAACTATTGCATTTAAATGCAGCATCTTTCTTCCTGGACAGGGGTGACAGTGTGGGAGATGATGTCATTCGGGGCGGAGCCGTACGCATCTGTGCAGCCTCAGGAAGTTCCCAGTCTGCTGGAGAAGGGCGAGCGTCTGTCCCAGCCCCACATCTGTACTATAGATGTCTACATGGTCATGGTTAAATGTTAGTCAAAACATCAACTCTAATGTGACATTATGCACAAATGCATCCTGGTATCAGAATCAGTTGTATTCCCATGTATGTTTTCACATGAGGAATTTTGACTGGTTTTGATGCACAAAATTAAACCTAAACTTAATAGATTTTATAAAGAAGAATAAAAAGATTTTGTTGCAAGTCAATAAACTGTAGGTGTTACAATACAAATAGAAGCCAATGAATTAAATGTATGTATTGAGTGTTTTCTTTCCTCTGTTCAGGCTGGATGATTGATGAAAACATAAGACCCACCTTTAAAGAACTGGCCAGTGACTTCACTCGCATGGCAAGAGACCCACCTAGATATCTTGTCATCAAGGTGGGACCAACACGGTGGCTCGTTTTACACGTTTGTTCTTTAGCGATGATATGCAGCCCTTATACCCTGTTCTTCCCTGTTTTTCTGTAGCTGGACGGAGAAGAAGCTGCCCCAGACGAAATCCATCGGAGAGAGTCAGAGCGAGGACTTCTGGATGCAGATTTAGAAGACAACGATGAGGAGGGATTGGAGGACGGTTTGGCTACACCTCCTCTTCAGCACTCCCCTTCATGGAGTCTGTCTCGATCGCGGATTAATTCATACAGAGTAATAAAATATGTCCCGGATTTGATAGATAGACTGGTTTTGGACCATTGTCACTGCATAAGTGCCAAATCAATCATTTTTTCCTTCCTGATTTGTAGAGTGGCGCCTCTCAGGCCGGACCAACTGGATACCTGCCAATGACCCCGAGTCCTGCAGACAGCCTTCGCCAGGTGTGACAGACTCACATTCTCACTCACATGCATGCAAAGATGCACACACACACACCTTGTAGCACGAATGCCAGTTCATTCTTGCTTTGCACAGGCGATAAAGTAGATATATTTAGCCATAACTCTGAAGAATTTCTCTTTAGTCAGCATTGTTACTACATTTTGCCAGTAGCTGTTTTAAAATCAATATTACGACCCAGCACTGCCAGCGGAAAGTAAGGCACTCCAGAATGAGTCATGGTTGGATTCATTTTTAATAGCTGCTGCATCACTCTTTGGTTTTCTGCCTCAGCTTTGGTTCCAGAGGTCTCGTCTGAGCTCAGTCCGGACGCTGCCCGAGAGGTCAGAGGTCAGGGGAGCTGGCAGGGAGGCAGAGGACGGTTTACGGACTGTTAGTCTTCACAGGGCCAGGTTCGGCTCAGAGAGGAGCAATCCTCGTATGCCCGTCAGCCGACACAGGAAGCTTTCAACGGCCTCGAGTCCGTCCTCATACAAGGTGTGGACGGCGGATGAAGAGGAGGAAGTCGACCACTACGGCTACGTCCTGCCTGGGTCACCTGGTACACCAGAAAGAGGTAAGTCACCAGCAGTAAAGTTGTTTAGTTGCCTTGTTGAAAACGACTATAAACATACAGAATCACAACTTTCTCCTCCTTCTTCACATTCTGTCACGGCTCACAGCCTCCAGAATCTCTCAATCTGCCCGAAGAAACTCGAGACTCAAGAATAACCTTCGTCTCGTGGTGATAAATCCTGCACAGGAATATGAAATCATGAACAAAGATGCTCCTCCTTGCTCAACCAGCAGCATGTTGTCACAGGGAGACGACCTTACGGTGGCACTCTGTCGGAGAATCTCACCTTTACCCTCTCCAACCCTCGCGGCTTTATTACCTGCAGAAGAAAAGGCACATGAAGAAACTCTGACATCAACGTCAGCTGTAAGGAGTAAGCAAGTCCATGAGCCTTGTGAAGGAACTGTAGCAGAGCGAAGAGACTCGACAGAGAAACAACAGCTCAACAGAGACTTTACTGCTGAAATCAAAGCTGTGGATGACCAAGGAGATGCAGGCCAAGGGATTGGCAGGTATGAATACATGGACATCAGGCGCTGCGACTCTACAGAGGGAGATGAACCGCAATGGGAGAGACAAACATCTGCACAGAGTGAAGCAGAGACAGAGGAAGAGGAGGTGTTGAAAAAAGAGCACAAGGAGGAAGAGGAAAAGGAGAAGTGCCACAACACAAACAAACAAGCCAGTCTTCAGGGGAACCCGAGCAGCATGATCGAGCCCGGGCCAGATGTGCTGACAGCGAGGGGAGAGAAGCTGGAGGAGTACGAGGAGATGACCAGATTTAGAGTCGTGCCTGGTGGGTGGGAGCACACAGAGTACGAGAACCTCCCAGTGAAGGGGAGGGATGTTTCTGAGGAGATGGGCAGCGGCAGGTGTGCGGGGATCGGGGAATACATCAAGGTGTGTGCTGGCGTGGGGGAACCTGGCAGCAACACATCATTTGACAACCCAGACTACTGGCACAGCAGGTTGTTCCTGAAGCCAGATGCTGTACGCACCTAATAATGTGGCCTGGGACAGAGAGGCTGTAACTGCAGCAGTTACTGAAATTCCTGTCAGAAATTTTGATATAATTTTGGAATGTTTTCCACTTTTTTACTGAGTTCCTTGCATTCAAAATTTTTTTTAAGGAGAAAAAAATGTTAAATGAAGTGTACCAAATTATTATTACACAGTTTTGTACAGTAAATGATACATGGATCCAATAGTAAGATGGTACAGAACCATCATAAAAGCTATTGCTGGTTGATCATGTTTGAATGTCAAAGTTGAAAGCATCTTGTTTCATTGTTACAAATGCGTAAATTGTAGCAGTAATGTGAGAAGACCTGTTTCTGTTGTCTGTCTTTTTATATTAACATGAATTATTATAAAAATTATATGATTATTTCTCAAGTTGCCAGTCTTTTGTAGCGATGTGTTGTGTAAAGCAGTCTCTCTCTTTTTTTTTTACATTGTCTTTGTGTCTTTATAAAGTAAAACAATGAAATATTGATTTATTTTTAAAAAGTCTCATTTATTTTGGTAACTTGTTTATTTTTTCTTATCATTTGATAAAATGAAAAATCTACAGTCTATGGCTTGTATTTGGTGACACTGGCACTATAAACTACAGACATACAAACAGCAGAGAGGAGATGTGGAACACACCGAGCTAAGCTCCTAAGATGTATGACCTTATAATCGATTTAAAATTTGTGACGATTTAAGACCTTCACTGTCACCTTGACTTTTGTCTCAAGATCATATGTTACATCACCAGTTTATAGGCCTCAAATGTCTTCCTAAGCTAGCATACTAAATTTGTGTCTTTTTGTGCATTTTCAGTCATACAGAGCTTTTTTGGGGGAAATGCGACCTTTGATGTCTAATCACTCTAATCACTCCAAGAAGGGACCATGCCGAGGTCATATGAAGTTTCAGGTTCAAACTCCTCTCCTGTAAAGCGCTAGACTGTTAACAGACAGACAAACACACACACACACGAAATTTCTATGTAAGGGATCAATAAAGTATTATTGAACTGAAGTCAACAGTCCAAAAACACGTTGAAGTTAATTGGTGATTCTAAATTGTCCGTAGGTGTGAATGTGAGTGTGCTTGGTTGTCTGTCTCTAAGTGTGGCCTGCGATGGACTGGCGACCTGTCCGGGGTGTCCCCTGCCTTCGCCCTAAGTCGACTGGGATAGGCTCCAGCCCCCCGCGACCCTAGTGAGGATTAAGTGGTGTATAGATAATGGATGGATGGATGATGAACTGAATTGAATTGAAAACAAAAAAAACAAATACACTGGCACGATTACTCTATCGTTGCCCAACTGTTCATTCTATTCATTCTGACTGCCAGTGCTGCCCCTGGAGTCTGTAATCTCATCTTTTTATTTTTTTACACACACAAAACACAGATATCTGTTCTTCACCTTGAATATTTCCTTTGGACAAAGTTGTTGTCCAGCAAACACTGGGGACTGGAGTCCAAGTACAGGTAGTCTTGTTGATGCCACAGATTTGTCAATATAATGTGGAATGTGTTGCATGTAAGTACTTTTCCATTCAAACAATTAGGCACATCATTCATGTGTTAAAATAACCCATCTAAGGAAGAAAACAGTTTGTTTGTTATAGTTGCCCATCAGCGTCTTTGGGTGCAACAGTAACAATCAACGCACCGAGTCAGAAGATATCTATCTTGACGTTAGTGAGACTCTTTGGCAGCAGGCGAGCTAGAGGGGAACCATCTCGCCGTCAGTGTGAGTCTTCGGCAACAGGCGGGATCTAGTGATCGTGGAGTGTCGGCCGGAGTCGGGCGGGCCGGTGCACAGAGCAGCGTGGTCCATCCTGTGACTGACTGACACCCGCCGGGGAAAAAGTTACTCTGAGTTCGCGGACACACTGCCAACATGTCTGGAGATGACGAGACGCAGGAGCAGACCATCGCCGATGATCTGGTGGTCACCAAGTACAAGATGGGCGCCGAGATTGCGAATCGTAAGTGAAATGCAGCGTTAACGAGCCGTTTTGATCAATCCACAAGTCTCCGGATCCGTCTGCTGTTAGCTAGCAGTGTCAGCTAGTCACACCAGACAGCAGCTGTGCCATGTGCCGCCGCAGGAGCACGGACAGATCGTATCAGGAGGAGGGCCTTTGTTTAAAACGAAGAAAACGGGAATTTTGTAAACATTTAAGCAGGGATTTTCTTTACGGTAGCCCGTGCGTGTTTAACGCCATGTTGCTGTCACACTAGCCCTGTAAGCTAGGCGGCTATGTGGCTGAGCTAGCTGACTAGCAGGCGTTAGCTAGCTGTAAGTGCTAACAGATAACAATGACAAGTAAAAAACTGAATGACAATATGAGCTCGTTCCACACAGTGTAGCCGACATTTACATGTTTCCCTGCTGCTAATTCAAATTCATACAAATTGAATTTTTGGCGCAACTTCCCTGAATATTTAGTTGCTTTAAATGGTGTCATTTTAAGTCACAATTGGAGTAAGCAGAAGCCAATTAACACATCTCTGGTGCGTTGAGTTACGTCCAGTGGATTCTTTATTGACCCTTTGAAAAATGATGCACTAATTCAATGTTAAGTCACCATTCTGAATCGTAAGTAACGGTCATTATCTGTGGTTGAAGCAAATATTTTAAGCAGTATATTATATGCAAGGCCACATGTACACAGCATCATTACTGTGAGGCCATAGTTCAGAGCTGTTTTAATATATACAAATCTAGCAAAGTGAGTGTTTGCAGCTGCACTTTATTAATGATTTTGCATTCTAAATACACATATACTCTTAACTTTCATTCAACCAGCATGCATACACTTTCCTCTACACTCACATTACATTCATTCAGCTGCAGTCCTTATGTTTGCCCATGATTTATCTGCCACTGTGGAGACTGAACAGCTGACCCTCCTGCTATATAAAGCTCAAATGCATTTCATAAAACCATCCAACACAGAACATCATCCAAAGTTCATTTGAACTAGTGTAGTAATTAAAGTGGTGCCTGGGACTCATTTCAGCTGTTTGATAAATAATCCATCAAAGAAAAACACAACACAGTTTAGTATAACCTCCTAGTGACTGGTTGTTTTTCATCCCCGTGTCCTTGCTATGTTATTTCATATTGTAAGCTACTTATCTTGATAAAAGCCAACTAATTAACTGTTGGACTCGTGGTGTTTCCAGCTGATATGCAACCGTCGGACAGGCTGTCAAATGCTGATCTCTTCGCTAACGTAACATCAGCTTATTCAAAATGAAATGAGCTGTTCAGTGTCACCTGCTGTCGGGACTCCGCAAATAACTGACACGGTGATAGTTAATGCTGACTTATCTGACTATCTGCAGTGAGGGCAGTCTGGCATTTGTTCATGTAATCAGTAAAAGTACCAACTATATTAAGGCTGAAATTATTAGTTAAGCAGAAATTTAACAGGTGATTTCAGACTGTTGGTTAGACAAAAGAGAAGATGCAAGTAGGCCACCAGGCATTTTTTTTTATCCAGAAAATGATCAACAAATGAATGGATGATGAATGTAACAGTCCAATATTGTACACGCTGTCTCTGACATGTCATTTTAACCACATCATGGCTATTCTTTTTACATCTCTTGTGTTGCAGAGGCCCTGAAGACTGTCGTTGGAGCGGCTACGGCCGGAGTCTCCGTGCTCAGCCTCTGTGAAAAGGGAGATGCTTTCATTGCGGCAGAAACTGGGAAAATCTTCAAGAAGGAAAAAGATATGAAGAAAGGTAAGTCTTTGGTTGCATTTCATGAGTCACCATCAGTGTCTCTGACTCTACACCCCCTCATTCACTCTCTCTCTCTCGCTCTCTCTCTCTTCCTCCTCAGGTATCGCTTTTCCTACTTGTGTGTCAGTTAACAACTGTGTATGCCATTACTCCCCTCTGAAGAGCGACCCAGATGTCATACTCAAGGATGGGGACCTTATCAAAATGTAAGCCACTAAATTTACACATGTCTATCACATGTGAGATTAATTATACTTTGTTTTATTTGCGTTGCATCCTTTCTTTACCTCGTGTTTTCCTGTTGTGTGTGTTTGCAGCGATCTGGGTGTGCATGTCGATGGCTTCATCTCAAATGTGGCTCACAGCTTCGTTGTTGGAGTGACCAAGGTATGTCTTCATAAGCTGCTACTTGACTAGCAGCACTAATTGCAACATTACCAGCTAGTAATAATTTGTTAGTCCTTAACTTGCCTCTTGTGTTGCAACAGGAAAACCCACTGACCGGTCGGAAAGCTGACGTTATCAAAGCAGCTCACCTTTGTGCTGAAGCCGCTATTCGTCTTGTCAAGCCAGGAAACCAGGTAAAGCTCTTCCACTGACATGACCATCAGGATCACTGTTTTAGACCTCATTTAATAACTCACACTATGTCTCTTCTTCCAGAACACACAGGTCACAGAGGCCTGGAACAAGATCGCAAAGTCATTCAAGTGCTCCCCTATTGAGGGTAGGTTTGTGTGAACATTTGGCACTTTGAAGCTCTGTGATCCCAGCGGTTTATTGTACATGTACTTCATGTAAGTTGGACACTCATTCCATTCCTTCAATGTGCACAGGCATGCTGTCCCATCAGCTCAAACAACATGTGATTGATGGGGAGAAAACGATCATCCAAAACCCAACGGACCAGCAAAAGTGAGTTTCCTCTGCATACGCCTGTTGTCGCTGTGTTCTCTTTAACCGGTGGATGACCTCAACACTTTGTATTTATAGAAAGGACCACGAGAAGGCTGAGTTTGAGGTGCATGAGGTTTATGCAGTGGATGTGCTTATCAGCACTGGAGAGGGGAAGGTGAGAAGAAATCTGGCACAGAGGCGATTTTTCCACTTAGGCTGGAAAATTCCATCAAGTCAAGGATTTCATATGTTTTGTGATTCAGGCAAAGGATGGAGGTCAGAGGACCACCGTTTACAAACGAGACCCCAACAAGGTGTACGGCCTGAAGATGAAGACATCTCGGACTTTCTTCAGTGAGATGGAGAGGCGCTTCGATACGATGCCTTTCACCCTGAGGTACATTTTTATTTATTATTTTTTTAAACTTCAGATCGGATATGTCACTCTTTTTGCTTTTTGTTTTTAATTTAGTAATTTTATTTTTTATAGGGATGACCAGATTTGGCTGCTAAAAATCTTAGTGTATATCTGAATTTTAGGAATTGTATCATGCTGTTGTAGCAAAGTGACAAGTTAAAAACATGTTGCTAATTTTCTGATGAAATAATACGGGTACAGTTAGCATTTTTTTTGTATTTTGGGGACCACCATTTAAATTGTCTCAGGAGAAGAAATGCTGACCCATAGTTTATTTATGATTTCAACACTGAAAATTCTGTCCATGTGTGATGATAACTGATCCACAGCAACTTATGGAACAATAAAATGTGTTTTCATTGTGAACCCTTTATCACACTTTGGTTGATACTTTAATGATTAGAAGCTATGTTGTGTCCTCAGTGTGCACATCAATGTCACTGCTGCAAATATGTTGGTGTGGAACAGAAAAGTCTCCCAAATTAAAAAAACCTGATTCAACAGAAAATATAATATCACGTTACTATCAGACTTTTACAGTAAAATAATATCCAGCAGTGATGGAGCTCAGGACTGATTTAACTGCAGTTTATAAACTGTGACTCTGTGTGACAGCTCACCTGTCTGAAGTGAAGAAAATGGCACGCAGCCATTTAAGATAACACTTTATTAATCCTGGGGAAAAAAAAAAATCTATTGTCAGATATTGCTCCAAAAATACAAAATGACAACATAAGAAAAGCAATGCCTAGGAGAAGCACAATATGATATATCGAATTTACTTACAGTTAGATCAGTCGTGTCTTCATGTCGGGGATAATTTACACATTTCAGCTCCTGTTAACGCTTTGAGGTCTGTGTGGGCCTCTGTCAACTAAAACTCGTCTGTAGTCTTCTCTGTGATGCTTATGGACAAGCTGCACAACCGACTGTCTGCTGCGACACACAGCTATTACGTAATCCAGTGCTGCTTTCACTTGCACCTACTGAAACTTGGACATGGGAGTTTCAATGAGGGAATTTCTATCGTCAGATCTGGGGTGGCCTATGAGATTTCCGGGGTGGTTGTGGCACCACTTAATTGCTCTAGTTTCATCCACCTAATTTTCTTTTCTTCTCTGCTTGTGTCCTTAGAGCGTTTGAGGATGAAGGCAAGGCCAGGTTGGGTGTGGTGGAGTGTGCCAAACATGAGCTGCTGCAGCCATTCACTGTGCTGCATGAGAAAGAGGGTGAGTATAACAATGAAGGATGTAATTAAGGGTTTAAGCGACCATAAAGATTCCTGAAGGGATGTTTTGTATGTGACCAAAATGTTCTCAGAGTTTCTGGGAAAACTTCACAATGTACTTGAACCTGTAGAAAAATGACACAGCACAAGTAGAGTGTCCACTTCATGGCCAGGTCGGCCTGGGTCTGCCGCCGCGCTCCGGTAAACTGTGCACTTGGTTCGGTTGGTTTCACCTAATTTAGGTTAACAGATACATGCAGACAGAAACGGAACCAGAACACTTAGGATGAGGGTTACTGATGAGGGCTGAGCAGCATGTCATTTTCCTCTGCTCTCGCTCACTCTGGTGCCTCACATTAGGTAAGACCCATTAATCCTGAGTTGATACTGATCATTAATGACAACCTGTAACCATGGTAACAACACAGTATCAAGCTGGTACCAGGAAATTTAAATATGTAGCCGAAGACGCATCTCGATTCCTGAGAGTTACATCTGTTTTGTCTAGAAAGTGTCAAAAGAATGCTGCAAGTTCTCACCTGAAAAATCTCCCATTTAAAAAGTTTAGAAGATTTATTTTTATTTTTTTGATTATCAGAAGTGCCAATTCATTTAAGATTAATTTAGCAGTTGTAGCTGTTCCATCCCACGTTTATATTCTCCTGTTGACGACATTTAATCAATATATGGTAACAAGACAACTACTTAAGTTCTCGTTTCCTGGCTTGGATTTAATAACTAAAATATAACCGAATTGTTTGATTTTTACATGTAGCTTGGATATGAACATACCATTTCCTACTGTTAGCAGATATAAGAATACAAGTGTGTGTTTTTTTGTTTGCTTTCTGTCTGCTTGAGATGTATAAACAAGAATATGACCTGATGTCTCTCGATCTGATTCACTGTTGGAAAACAAAATACAAGTCAATTGGAATTTTGGTTTATATTTAATCACGCAGACAACAAAACGTACACTTCTACGTTAGGATACAGCTTGAAAAGATATTCAGGGTTTGCCCACTTAAGTCACGCACTTTATGTAATAGGACGTTTTAGAGGATATTCACTTACTAGTTGACCTTCCTTGTCCACTAGATGTCTCTGTAGACAGAAACTTTTGATAAGCTACCTGATGGGAAAACAAGACTGTTAATGGTGATAAGAATTTTAACAACTTTGGGGGCTTTTTATGTACCGTCACCTTCAGGTCATTGTTTTCATTTGTCCAAATTGATAGTTTTATTGTATAACTACTTGCGAAAACTAACTAACCACCTTAGCCTCAACTCGACCAAGAAAATAAAAAGGAGAACAGAACTGCACATTTGGTTTTATGCTGACTATAAATAAAGAATAAACGTGTCTCTAAATTACTCAAATACAGTTGACATGCACGATGCTCATAGCCACCCTTGGGTTAATAATTACTTCCATTATGTCCATATGAGAGCACAGGGGCTTGCGGCTCATTTTTCACTACATTATAAAGTCCTGTACCTCTATGGAAACGGCGCAGCCATGGCTACAAGTAGAGAACTCAGAAATGTCTTATTATGAATAACGTCTAACTTATAATGTCATAAATCATAAAAAAGAAAAAATGAGAGTTGAATTTTGTTGGTTACTTATAACCTGACTTTAACGCAAATCCCCATGCTCTCTTTGTTCAGGTGAGTTTGTTGCCCAGTTCAAATTCACTGTGCTGCTCATGGCCAACGGACCTCTGCGAATCACAAACAGCCTCTTCGAGCCAGAACTCTACAAGTCTGAGCATGAGGTGGAGGACCCCGAGCTGAAGGTAAAATGCGTTTGACGGGAGGGATATTGCATCCTCTTCTCAAGAACAAAGGATTAAAATAATGGGGCCGCTACAGTATGCTGTTAGCTGACTTGGCATTTTCAAAGCCATTATGTGTTGATGTATTGTGTGCTGTACTCAAGAGGTCATTTTTGTCTTCTTTTTTTTTTTTTTTTCCTCCACTACAAAGGCTTTGCTCCAAAGCTCAGCCAGCCGTAGGACTCAGAAGAAGAAGAAAAAGAAGGTGAGTTAATGGACATTGTGATGCTGTTGTTAACTAGAGTGTTTTCAAAATGTTCGGCTCTAACTTACATTTTTTTCTTTTTTTAAAGGCTTCAAAGACTGTCGAGAATGCAACAGGACAGGCGATGGAGACTGAAGCTGCAGAATAGATTCTCCCTCTCTCCAGGAAATTGTGACCGACATCTGATGACCCAAAGAACAGACGTCACGAATCCTTTTGTCCCAGCTGTCTGAGGCATTTGTGGGCATAGCCGCTGTGAATACCTCTGAATCTAACTGATGTCAGTCTGGGATGATGCTGCTCCTAAATTCTGCCACTCCGCCTAAAAAAGAAAACAACAAAAAAACACACACACACACGTGCGTCCCCAGTAAATTTTACTGTCCTTGAGACAGCCTTATTCTCCTAACAGTGGACATGGTTCTACTACAAAGGAGAATATTTTGTACAAGGGCATATTCTCACTGGAACATTTCACCATTCAACCGACCTTAAGCCTTCCATTCATTCTCCACAATAACTGTAGTGAAAGATGTGGAATGTAAAATGAGTTTTGACAGAGCGGCCAAGGATGACGAAGACACAATACTGTGTCAGTGTAATTGTGTGGCATTTGGATATCTTCCTTTAGACCATGCACCTGAAGCCACACCTTTGAAATGAGTGTAAACTTGTCGTGGGCATAAGTGGAAACACCTGTCTCAAACCCTGATGTCGTACAACATTCACGCAATTTATAGGCATGACATCATTAGTCATCATTACTGTTGAATTCAGCTCAATTACGGCATTTATACTGCTCTTGCTTAGGTCTGTGCACTAGTTCATTGTGTATGCTTCTAGGCGTCTACTGTAGGTTACTCAGCTAACAATTTCTAAAACTGACATTTTATGACCTACTGCTTCAGTTATTTAATGAGTGAGCAATTAATTTCTTTTTTCAGTCGTGGATGGTCTTAACTCCTGCCAAGGGTTCAGCATTGAGTCTTCTGGTGCCACCACTGAGTCTGACAGTCTGTGTTTACATAAGAATTCCATACCTGTTAAATATATGGATGCTTTTGTAAAACAAATCCCAGTTTCAGAGACTATTTTTGGAAACATTAAAAAACCACCTGACATCATTTGTGTGCCTCTGTTTTTGGTTTATTCAGCCTGTGTGTTACATTATTTATTCATTGCATTAGTTATCAAGAATCAAATCAAGGCGAAGGCTTTTAATGGTCACACCTGTAGTCTGGATATTAAAAAAGACAGAGGTCCTGTCTTCTCCCAAAAATGCACTCCTGTCACTCTATGAACCAAAAAAAAAAAAGATTTTGCAAATTGTATTTCTTGACATGACTTCTTTTTATTTTTATTTACCCAGCCATGGGCTACATGTAATTTCAAGGCCTTTAACACATTGGTAAGAAAGTCATTTTAAATGCAAAATGCTGAAGCATGAAAAATTTGTGTGATGTTGGTCAAAAAGAAGAAAATCAAAATCCAAAATGCACTTTTCCAGTGCAGTGATATCTAAATGTTAGAATCTTAAGTTTTTAAGTCTCCCTTTATAGTAGCCTAAAGGCCAAACAGTGAAGCACAATTCACACACAGAAAATACATATAAAATACTCTGGGCATATTTATTAGAGGATCAGTGCATATGTGCACTGTACAAACGCTTGTACAACTATTTTTACGGGAATAAAAACCGCAACAGCCGGACAAAATGGCTTAACGACACGAGGAAAACGGTTTGGCACGTTGTTTTCTGCAAAACATGTTTCACTGCCGTCCAATGAAAATGACGTCAGAAGCAATATAAATACAACGTCGCCGCTGTATGACGTCCTTCGTGGAGACGATTCCGTAGCGGTCGGTAAGTGTGAATTTTACGTGTTAGAATCCAAGTCAATCTTGTTCTTTTTAGATACATCGACGGAAACTAAAATATTTCTCTTTTGTTTTCAGCCTTCCCGTCTCAACATGAGAGCCAAGGTTAGTGTTTTATGTCCGTATAATCCGATAAATGCACTTTGTAATGATGCTAACATTTTCTAGCTAGACCACAGGCTTGAACATTGTGACGAGCTAACGCGGCATGTTTATTAGAAGTTAGCTATAAAAAGTGTGTTTGTCAAACCCCAAATATATCCTATTTGCATTGGATTTGTGTATAGTTGAAAAGTGTCCAGGCATGTGCAAGTAAATCTTAATTTTTTACTTTGTTTTTCTTTCGCAGTGGAGGAAGAAGCGCATGCGCAGGTAAGAGTTTGTACTGTGCACATTTTAACGGTGATACAGTAGAATACAGGCTACATTTTCACAGTTCGTTTTTGTAAGACTTTTCATGTAAGTGATATTTGCGGTGGTCACTGTGCAGGCTGAAGCGCAAAAGGAGAAAGATGAGGCAAAGGTCCAAGTAAACTGTCCCCTCCACCATGGCCTTGATATCACGTTGCCAACCACTAGGCTGGTGAGCACAGCCGGAGATCCGGGACCCTTCTGTATCTGGTTTGAGTTGCATCCACTACACCAACCAGTGGCATCAGAGCAGCAGCTGACAACAGCTGAAGAATTGATTCTACACCTGCCTGATGTCAGGCTTTTCCTCTGGATATTGTGGACTCTTTGCTTTCAATTCCTCAACTTTTGTCATTTGTTTTTGTTTATACTGTGATTAAAGGTTTTGGTTTACAAAAACTAAAGAATTTCCAGATCTTCTTGGTCTTTTTTTTGTTTTGGGTTTTTTTTAACCCCCAAATGGTGAAATAACTGGGCACCTACTCCCGAAACCTGGAAACACAGATTGACTGATTAATCTGAGAGAAACTAAGTAGTGGTCAAAGACATGTTCAGATTTTCTATTTAAAGTAAGCCTAATGTAGAAATGCAGTTCTGAGCGAAACTTACTAAAGTGTTGCATGACCGAGGGCTTCTCACTGTGCAGAGTTACTGCCATACTATTGTAATGTCACTCATGCATTATTGTAAGCACCATTTTAGGAATGTAAATGTTTAAAATGCAGTTAATTTAAACCTCAGATATTTATGTAGTTTAATATGCAGCACTACAGTGTATCTTATTTTTACGTTTAAGTAAAATTACAACCTGCAAGAAAAAGGTTAAATAATATAATCGTACTAAATGGAAATCCATAGGGCTACAGTTCTCAGATTCAAGAAAAGCTGGAGTTATTCCTGAAATGCAAGTTGTGCAAATTGCATTTGTTCTAAATGTGTCTCCTGTAAATATTTGAAGGTGAGCATCACCTGCATAAATGTGCCAAATGGTCTATAGCTAACAAGCAACAGGATAAATCAATCCACCATGCATGGAATGTGTGGTACATTATTTTAGAAGCTTATTTAAATCCCAAATACTTTGTATGCATGGCCCAGGAGTTTATTTCAATCATCAAAGGTTTTACTCTTTAATATGCCTTGTAAATGTACCATATCTCTGACATGTCTGTTAAAGGACGCTTTATCCTGATTGACACTCATCCTGATTGACTTGTAGGCATTTCTTTAATGGTAAACTGTGAGCAATTTTATGGAAAGATAAGAAACACTTCAGATTCTGTCCACACCTAATGACTCAAACGGGTGTGCGAATGTATTAACCTTTGGACAGAACTCACTCAAGACAAACTTATGAATATACACAATGTTGTTTTTACCCTTGAAGGTGGTCCAGTAATTCATCCTTCAGCGAAGGTGAATTATAATCAGGCTGTGGCTGGAAAACACTGTTAAAGAGGATGCTGTCCCTGTTGTTCTCTTCAACAACTTCATTTTCTTTTTCATTTGTGATTACTTCCTGAGCTGATGCTATAAAGAGAATTCTGCTGTCAGCATTAGATGATATTTAATGCACTCTTGCGATGAAACCCAGGAAATACTTCTCTATTGAAGAGACATTAAGGCTTGGAGGGAACAATAAAACAAAATAAAAAGCGCTACAAAATATATACTCAAAAGAACAAAAAAAAAAATGCCAAAGATGACTTTGAGAGTTTTCATTTCAAGATGCCCTTA
>NW_007577958.1:585500-598489 GCF_000690725.1 Stegastes partitus
ACACTTAGAGACAGACAACCAAGCACACATTCACAATTTAGAATCACCAAGCAAGTTTTTGGACTGTGTTTTGAGGAAGCCAGAGAACCCGGAGAGAACCCATGCTGCACGGGGAGAACATGCAAACTCCACGCAGAAAGATTCCAGTGCCCCCAGGAACCGAACCGGCAACCTTCTTGCTGCGAGGCAACAGTGCTACCAACTGCGCCACCCTGCACCCCGGTCATAGAACAGATGTAATCTATTACAAGGTGACAACCTGTCTGTGCTCAGTAATATCATCTCTAGCTGTAACTACCTGAATTATGTTCCTTTGTTTATTGACATCTCCTGTTGGCTTGAGTTCATGCTGGCAGAGTTTCAACAGTAGTCCTGCTCAAACAGATGACGTAACTTAAAGGGCAACTACATAAATACTGTTGACTCTCCTCATCAGTGAACGCCAAGTACAGTTTTAGAATGCTGGATATTTTCAGAGGGTAAAACTTCAGGGTAGAAATGTCTGTAACTCGTATCGACTTCAGTGTAATGAAAAAAGTCTAATTGAAGGAGCCAGTAAACATTAAAACGTATTAAAGCTGTGTCATAACTCTGAGGGAAAGGTTAGAGTTGCAAGAATTTACTGAACTGTAAAAAAACATGGGGGGAGTAGGGGCTGGAGGACAACACTTAAGTCATGGCTTTTTATTGCGCAAACAGATGTGTCTGGTTCTGGGGTTGTAAACCAGACAGTAAAACAACACTTCTGAAGGTACTGTCTTAGGCTGTGGATTTATAACAGGGATTTCACACAGGATTCTTTTTCGACAACAAAAGCAATCGATCATCCAAGAAAATACTCTGCAGCTCAATCGATAAAGAAAATGTTAGCTGCTGTCCTAAAGGTAATGACCCCAAATTTTATTCCTGCTTTTTAGATTCCTAACTTTATATAATTAGAAAGAGTCAAACTTATTCCAAACATCTTTTGAATTTGCAGTTGCGGCTAATACAGCATGCAGTAGATGATGTAGTTACATGCTTCTAAAAAAAATAAATAATAAAAATAAAGGAATGTTCAAAAATATAACATAGAATCCACGGTACTTTCATTAAAGTGTCCCATATCTGTCTTGATCAATCTACAAAGTCTGACTTAAAGGGACAAATGTAACGTTTCAGCATAAAAACACTGATCACATGAATACTGAACATTCTGTACAGTCACACAAACATGAACAGCAAAATCATTTGTTGTCTTACACTTTGTTAGTACCCTGATAAATCAAGATAAAGAACTAACTTGTCGACTCATCATGATTGAATCAAAGTTCAATCAAGAGCTTTTCTTGTTGCCTTAAAATGTAAACGTTTGCACTATTGACCAAAACCTCATGCTAAGTATTGACAAGACCAAACTGACACATGACTGACATGAGGTCTAGTTTGAACCTCAACCTTTCTTCTTTTATCTGGTTTGCATCATTTCAACATCACACATAAAGCTCATGATCCTGTGACAACACTTCTGCTTCTGGTGCAGAAGGAAAAAAAAAAGAAGCTTGTTTTTTACTGTCTTAAAAGGACACAGTCATTGCAAACAAAAAAACATTGTCCAACATCAAAGTGTACGATAAACAAAATCAACAAGACGACAGTAAATTCAAAGAAATAACACGTAAAATGTAATGTAGCATGTAAATATGCGTGTCAAAATGTGGTAGGTTATAACACCAAAGTGTAAATAGTGAGGATGGCTAGTTATAAGAACAGATGGTGAAAGATGGGATCATTTAAATGTATGCATATTCTGGGAATAACTTAAACCTAATAAACTTGATCTCTACATTTCTTATAATCTAAAACTATGCTAAAATCTCAATGCATTTGAAATCTATAAGATTTTGCTGCTTTGGGGACATGTGACTCATGTTCTTCATGCAGCATGTCTGTGTGCGTAAGTGATCATCTAACTCTTCACCCTCCGAGCAAATACAGATAACCGGCTGTAACCAGGCAACAGGGAGGCTATTTAAAGCCTGCCTGTTTCCAGAAAGGCATAAATGAAGCTATTAATGAGAACCGCAGGTAAAACCACAATGGCTGTCAAATTCTGCAAAGTGCTTTTTTTTTTTTTTCAAAATCCCTCATTTGACCTGCAGATGCGCAACTTTGGCAATTTGACGCACATCCTGATGGTGTCACGACTCTGCTGCTGCTGCTGCTGCTGCTGCTCGGACTCTGTTGTAGTAAAAAAAAAAACAAAAAAAAAAAAACGGACAGCACAGCAGCACAGGGCTGCTGCATGTGCAGGAGCAGAGCCAGTGCACCTTTCTGTCAATGAACCTGTTGGCGCTGTCAGGCTCAGTAGTAAAGCTGCTGCAGTGGAGAGGAGCGCTTGCGCGCGCAGGAGGATTTATTCCGGTTATACGAGGAAGATAACGGACTGAGCAGCTCAGCATTTGGGGCGTAGTTGTTCCTTTGGTTTACATAATGATGATGGTAGTGATGTTACCCCAAAAAACGTGTTCCCCGGGGTCCTCAGGTGGAACAGAAATGGCTTTACTTTGCATATAGACTGTAATACGCTCCGCCCGAGGCAGTGCGTGACGCTACAAGTTAATTCTAGGGTTTAGGTTTCTACTGGATTTCATGTGAAGGAGGGCTTCGAGCTGAGCCCGCCCTCTCGGGTCTTGGTCTCTGCTTGCCCTGCTCTCTGGGAGAAGCTTTACACGTAAATGAAATAGAACAGTACGGAGACCTGCGGAAGTGAGAGGGAGAAGAAAAGTCGTGATCATGATTTAACCCTTCCGTACCCCCCCGCAGTTTCTCGCCGACTTGTGCATGGTTGCTGTAACAACGCGGTGGTAAGTGTTTACAGGCGCTTGCCGAAGATTTGAAGGCTCGGTTCAAGCCAGTGAAGTCAAGCGGATCTTGTGCCATGCCAGCTGCGGCTGCAGGGTCGGGCATGAGCGGTGGCACCGCGACTGCAGCCTCGGCCTCTCCGAGCCAACCTCCTGCGGAACGCGCAGTCAGCGTGCTGTGGTCGTTTGGAAAATGCCTCGGTGCTCTGCTGCCCGTGTACCTGGCGGGGTATTATGGCTTCAGCATCAGCGTCGTGCTGTTCGGTCTGATGATCTACATGGGATGGAAGCACAGTCGACTGGAGAAAGTGATGAGGCTCAAGTCTGCCATGTACCTGCTGGAGAACGAGAAGGAGTTCACCACCGAGAAGGTTTTCAGAGCCAAGAGGGATCTACCTCCCTGGGTAAGGACTGACACATCTGCCACATCTGTCAGCTTGATCTCTGTCTGCATCTCACCTCCCTTGTAGTCACGGTTAGGTCACCTATTTGTTTAGAAGCTTAAAGTGAACACATACATGAGAACGCAGGGAGACTATTGCTTCATGGCAACCCCCATGTAATCCCTTTAGTTCACTGTTTTTTTTCCCTATATTTAGACATTCCTAATGTGCACTGCCTGGGGAATTACTCAGAACTGCAGCCACACTGAGGAATGTCAGTGAAATTAACATGTCAGATGAGATCTTTGAAGTGGAAAGCCAGAACTCAGTGATGTTAAGAATTAAGTCGACAGCAAAATGTGAGTCCACTGAAGCAAATTATTGTATCCAGCAATAGGAGAGGTTTTCTGTGAGTTTTCATCTTCCTGTTTTGCTTCAGTGGAACTGCTGTTAACCATATCTGGCTGTAAAAAAAAAAAAGAAAGGAAAAAAAAGAGAAACCGGATGACTCATAAACATCGTTCAGAGTCAGAGCAGAAGCAGTGACCAGGACCACCATATCTGGATAGAGAGCGAGGAAGAATAAACTGTGTGTGTGTTCGCAGAGATCCCGAGATCTCCTGTGTGATTTGCAGCATGTGGCATGTGGATGGTTTCCTGAAATTAGCAACCATTTTGGTCAAACTCGTCTTTAACCATAACTTCTTTAAGTGTTTTGTTCTCTGTGTGTGTATTTTAGAGGCAGAACACATTGAACTCTTCTCATGGAAGAGATAGAACTACCATATTCAAACTTTACTGACGTTTCTGCTTCTGCTTAGCCCTGGGGTCTCACAAAAAAATAGTCTTCTGAAGTGTTTGTAGTTCACTGTTAGAAGCTGCAGGTCATTTTACACTGCACTGTCATACCGTCCACAGGTCAACTTTCCAGATGTGGAAAAAGTGGAGTGGCTGAACAAGGTATGTTTTTTTTTTCTTGTGTGACTTTGCACATGTGCAGGGGTTTATTTTTTGCATGAGAAAGCCCTATTTTTATTTTTATCTTTTTAAGAATCATGTGTTTCAACATGGGGCTGCAGGGTGGTGCAGTTGGTAGCACTGTTGCCTCGCAGCAAGAAGGTCGCCGGTTCGCGCCCCGGTGGAATCTTTCTGCATGTTTGTATGTTCTCCGTGCAGCGTGGGTTCTCTCCGGGTTCTCCAGCTTCCTCCCACACAGTCCAAAAACATGTTGAGGTTAATTGGTGATTCTATTTGTGTGTGAATGTGAGTGTGCTTGGTTGTCTGTCTCTAAGTGTAGCCCTGTGATAGACTGGCGACCTGTCCAGGGTGTCCCCTGCCTTCACCCAAAGTTGGCTGGGATAGGCTCCAGCCCCCCCGCGACCCTAGTGAGGATTAAGCGGTGTATAGATAATGGATGGATGGATGTTTCAACATGCAGCGCCCTCTATGTTGATGGACTGCTCTGCTTCATTCAGCTGAACTCTTAGCAAAGCAAAGGAAGCAACGAATTATTTCAGGATAAAGTGTTCCCGACTCATTCAAGTAGCTCCAACAGTAGCTGCAACGATTCGCATTTAATATCAAGATAAAGAAGGCTCGTGTGGACTTTAAGTGACCCGGGTTCTCGTTGCAGCCTCCCCATCACAGGAGATAATCTGCTGGTGTAATTAAGAGGCAGGGAGAGTGGCTCAGATCATATCACAGCTTCTTTGTCTCTGTCAGTGCAGTAACCCCGCATCAGCACGGGGAAAGCATGGATGTGAATACTAATAATATAAAGCACCCTTCTGGAGCGAAGAAAAAAAAAATGTAATGAACTCAGTGACAGAAGCTAAAGATTGTGGGATGGAAATTTGCTGGACTCATCTTTCAACCAGCCCACGTCGTCTCCTCCTCCGGGTTTCCTGACATGTGACTCAGACAATCACTTGCAGTTGTAAATGAGCGCGCACCAGCTGCAGAATGTCCTCACCTTTCATTGTTATTTACAGCTTGTCGGGTTTGATGCAGAGCTCGTGCGAGTAATGCACATGAAACAGCACACAAGGAGTTATGCTAAATGCACGTCCATTTCTGTGACATTAATAATGTACAGGACACTTACACGCCTGTAAGCACCACCAGTTAAGAGGTCAGAGAAGTGGTAAACAGTAACTAACGGGACTCTCTTAGACTTCACACTGAAATGCTGAAGCTAACACCAGGATGAGGATGGGTGGGAGGATAACACTGTTTCGGTTTATCACATTGCAGAGCCTTCATATCTCAGTAATGATCTCCTAAGACTTCATAGGAAGTTGATGCGGTTTGAAGCTTAGAACAAACCCGTATAGGGAACACAAAATCCGCTTTCAATTAATATAGCATCTTCTTTGCTGTATTCAAATCAGGGCAAGAAAAATAATGAATGGTCGTATGTTCTGTAATGCAGATCCTGCAGCAGGCTTGGCCCTTTGTTGGCCAGTATCTGGAGAAGTTGCTGGTGGAGACCATTGCTCCTGCCATCCGTGCTTCCAGCATTCATCTGCAGACTCTCAGCTTCACCAAGGTCAACATTGGAGACAAGGTACCGGAATGGCCTGTCATAAACGCAGCAATTTAGCCACGACTGTCTAGATTACAAATGTGCCACGACCAAGAAAATCCAATCAAGCCCGGGGTGTTAATGTGGGTAATATGTATGTAAGTGCAGTAATGGAGGGGCTGAACTCACTATGCAGTTCATTACTGGTCCAAGGATGGATGAGTTCATCACAGCAAGTGAAAATACTCATGTGATCAGTTGTGTTTGCTTGGTCTAACGGCAGCTGCTGTGTTCACAGGCTGTGAAGGTGGTCGGTGTAAAGGCTCACACAGAACATGACAAGAGACAAGTTATGTTGGATTTGTACCTGAGGTATTGCATCCCAGCTTCTATTCAGTAATCATTTCATGTTGTTGCTTAATTATAAAAACAACAGTGTTGTCAGATACCTTAAATGTTCTTGAATAAGAGCACGGTGAAGTTTCCGACACAGGGGTTTGTCCTTGTCTGCAACACCACTGTTATCATCACTGTTTACGCAACATAAAAAAAGAACGACGCTCTATCATAACGTACATCAGCTGCTTCACTTGGTTAAACATTTATCTTCTATCTGTCACTACGCTTCTATTACAGCTATGCTGGCGATGTCGAGATCAATGTTGAAATCAAAAAGTACTTCTGCAAAGCTGGAGTGAAAGGAATCCAGGTACAAGAGCTGCTTTGATATTTCGACACTGTTAGATGCAGTGATGTGGCCTGAAAAACACATTTTCAACATAAGATATTCTCTCTGTAGCTTCATGGAAAGCTGCGTGTGATCCTTGAGCCTCTGATTGGAGATGTGCCACTGGTTGGAGCCATTACAATGTTCTTCATCCGCAGGCCTGTGAGTGTTTTCACTTGATTGCACCGCTTTGCTGTCTGGAGCCTTTGTTTGTTCATGTCTTTGTTTTTGCCTGTTTCACATGCGTAGAAACTGGACATCAACTGGACTGGACTCACCAACCTGCTGGACATCCCCGGATTGAAGTGAGTTTACACGACGGAGCTGTTTGTAGATCTTTGAAGCCAACTTAATCTGTTGTGTTTGTTCCCCTTTGAGTAGGAGAGCAGCTTTGAAATTAAGAAAAGTTTGATGACTGCACTTTTTTTTTTAATCTGATGCACAGTTTTCAGAGAATTTGTTATTTGTCCATCCACAGGAATCACAGAGGCTTTTCTTAAAATCACAAGTTGTTCCTAAACAAACTGAGGCAGACAGTAGAGCTTATGTGTCTTTCTGTTCACTGACAGATTTGTGTGGTTACATCCTTAAAGGATAAGGATGGTAATATTCTTCATGTTTGTTCTTGTCAACGATCTCAGTGAAAAGACAAATCCAACAATAAACAGATCATAGTAGCAAGTGTTGCCTGTGAAGACAAAGTCTCATATGTCTGTGGTCTCAGTTGTTATCCAAAAGCTATTAAAACACACGAGTTGGGTGGCATGTTTCCCTGTTACCATGAACACAAGCGCTGTAGTTTATTTTAAATCCATCCCTTGTCGGCTGCTCTGGTGCAGTAAATACTCAAGAGAGCATCAAACCTGCATTAGATAGTCCACATTTTAAAGTAGGGCACCCCAATATGCACTATTTTCAGTGACACAACTTGCTAAATATCAAATTTTGCAGCTATTTCAAAAATTGCTTAGCTTTTATAAAATGAAACCTGTTTTGCGTTTTTTTTTTTTTTTTTTCACGATTTCACACTTGAGTAGGAACAAATAAACTCAGTGCTGAGTGCCACAAACAGGTTAGAAAAGGCAGAAATGACTGCAAGATGGACTAATGCATTTTTTTGTCTTGTTCTTTTCATGGGATTTGTTTGAGACAAATATTGAACAATGCCAGCCTTGTTCTTCAAGCTGTTAGGACTAAATGTCATACCCGTGATCTTGCAATATTATGACTCATAACTTTATCTTCAGGTGTTTTTTTTCTGGGCCATTATGTAAGTTCAGAATGTGAACAATGTAGAATCAACATCATCAAGATAAACTCATGGTCTCACAAATAAAAAACACTGCCCAGCACATTCAGTGTGATTGTATGGTGGCTGATTCTACGATGCATTACAATCCTGTGTAATGCACTTAGGTGAAAATACAATTAAAGCATTGTCAGAGGAGTAAATTTGTTGCTGATACATCAGCGTTACATATACAACCTTAGTATTCCCTTTGGCAATACTACCAATGACAGTTTGTCATTATTTTTTAATTGTATTCCTCCTTTAGATGACATTTGCCGGCATAATTTTTCAGAGAACTATCCTCATCTGTAGCCAGTGGAGGCCTCCTGTTGGTGCTGTTGCTGCATTTCATGATATTTATACATGAAATATGTTTGACATTAGTATATAGCCTGTGTGTGTCTGTACTGTCTCCTCCCTGTGCGTCCCCAACATCACCCTTGCATTCATTTGCAGTGCCATGTCGGACACTATGATAATGGATGCAATAGCCTCCTTCCTGGTGCTCCCCAACCGCCTCACTGTTCCCCTGGTGGCCGACCTGCACGTTGCGCAGCTCCGCTCCCCTCTCCCAAGGGTAACTGTCTCGAATAATGAATGGCCTGGAGACCCACTGGAGCCACATAGACAGAAACGTATTCCGCTCAGCATCACAGTTGCGAGCAAACACATAGCCTTAAGGTCAAACAGCAAATCACACTGTGAATGAAAAACATGGACACATTTTGTGAAGGTGCTGGCTGACTAACAATTTGATGATGTGTGTGCGTACATGTTTCCTGCATGCGCACGCTAGGGAGTTGTGCGTATTCACCTGCTGGAGGCCGAGGACCTGACCGCCAAGGACACGGTCATCAAGGGCCTAATCGATGGGAAGTCAGACCCGTACGCTGTGCTGCGCGTAGGAACCCAGATCTTCACCTCTCATCACGTGGACAGCAACCTGAACCCACAGTGGAGGGAGATGTACGAGGTGAGGGGGCCGAGAGTGATGAAAATGCACCGAACCGAAAAAAAAAGAAACACGAGATATATGACTTTGCCTTGATTATTCCAAGTGCTGCACCTCCTACCAGTTTGTGTGACAGAAGTTATAGTCTGTGGTGTCCTTGCTCCGTAGCCATTGCAGTAAGTCTTTGATAGTTCCCGCTTCAGAGATAAACATTTTTTTGTGGAGATTTGATCTACTTCTGTGGTAACAGGAAGCGGCTGTTTCCGAGATAAGCAGGTCTTACGAAAGCTGCTTGCTCAGAAACACATCTGTCTTTTCTTTAACCACAAATAGATTTTAAATAACCTACAGCTCCTACTTAGCTCAGTAGTTACAAGTTCTTGCCATTGTGACCATGTTTGCATGCCCTTGTGTTATTATGTCATTTGTGGCTGTATCTATATTTGTGTATTTGTTGTGTGTTTTGCGTATTTGTCCATTTATGTGTGTGTATGTGTGTCAGGTGATTGTCCATGAAGTACCTGGTCAGGAGTTGGAAGTGGAAGTGTTTGACAAAGACCCAGACCAGGATGACTTCCTGGGGAGGTAGCTTATTCATTCCCATTCATTTACTCTGTCTCTATGTGCTTCCATTGCCATTGCCATAACTTCTCCGTAAGCTTTTTGCCACACTGGGCATTGATTCTGTTGAAATTTGAACACCTTGGTGCTTTTTTTATTTACAGATTTATTGATTCTCTGTACGTGTCTTTCTGTCTGTCTGTCTTTCAGGGTCAAGGTGGATCTTGATATTGTAAAGAAGGCCAGAGTTGTGGATGATGTGAGTAGTGATGCTTGCAAGGTTTTTGACTCTTTTTTTTTTCTTGCAGGTCACAAATAATACAGCTATTTCATGGCTCTAAAACACTAAAAAACAAATAAGACTGCAGTGTTCCTGTTAGCATGTGACTCAGGGTGCACCATGTGCCTGCTCGTGACCTGCTCTCATCTCTCCATCTTCAGTCCTATCCAGGCTGAAGAAATTAACCAAATGAGAGAAATGTGTGTTTTAATGAGCCCTCTGTTTTTGCACCCAGTGGTTCAATCTGAGGGACGTCCCATCTGGCAGCGTTCACCTCCGGCTGGAGTGGCTCTCACTGCTGTCCTCTGCCGACAGACTGAGCGAGGTGAGGCTGCAGCAGTCAGCGGAATGGCTTCGAGTAGTGATGTGAACCCCATGAATAATACATCGATCATTTTCAGAGCTTTATTTTTACACGGTGGTGGATCGATGGAATTTCTGCCAGTATTTAATAGCGTGGCAATATAAAAGGAGAGGAAACAGCGTGAGAGAGAGCGTCAAACTGGTAACTTTTAGGTTATGTAGTCCATGCCCTAAACCATACAACCACTAACTAGGACGCCCTGTGGCCTGGTATGTATTAATAAGCCAACAGAAAAAAAAAACATTACAAAAAACTAAACCTCATCTGCTGCGGTTCTTCATTTCTCCCACCACAACAGATTTCGGTCAAATCTCAGTTCTTTGTTTGGCCTTTATTAAACCAGGAAGGCTAAAGGTAGGCAGTAGTCAACAGAAGATACAGATTGACAACATTAAACCGACAACACAGAAATTGCAAAATCATAATTTGCCATCCAGAATCACTAGAAGTACATTCTGAAGGCCAGTGGTGGAAGAAGATTTTTTACACAGGTGAAAGTAGCGGTACCATCATACAGAAATACTTAGTTGAAAGTAAAACTCTTACCTTTAAACTTTTACTTAAAAGTATTGCCGTTAAAATATCCTCTATATATTTTGCCAAAAGTTAAACGTGTGCATTATGCTGAATGTTGTCTTATTAGATTAGGATTAGTCATGTGTTCATCACTTGGATGTTGCAGCTGGTAAAGGTGGAGCTAATATTAATTACTTTATATGCTGCTGGGTAGCTCAGCTTAGACTAATACATCATAATTTAACAGGTTATATTCATATATTTTGTATGAATAAAGCAAAATTTGCAAAGTAGCTAGTAACTAAAGCTATCAAATATTTGTAGTGGAGTCAAAAGTACAAGATTTGCCTCATAGACGTAGTGGAGTAGAAGTGTAAATAATCCAAAAATGATATTCAAGTAAAGTATTAGTACCTTAAGATTATACTCAAGTACTTATGTAAGTTTCTTGAGTTAATTTCAACCACTGACAAAGACTTCTACATGATTTAATTCATCACGTTTGGTTTAAGTTATGCTATCTGCTGATGTGTATTGTTGTGTGTGAGCTTGTGTTTTTGGTATCAGCAATGGTTTTTACACTTTTTGATGTATGTTTCCTGAACTTTATGTTTAAATATGTGTGTGCTGTTAGTTTTTCCTGCCTGCCAGATAAGTTTCCCCACAGGGATAATAAACTCGTTATCCACGTATTATCTGGTATCACAATAGTACCATTATCTGTGGCCGCTGGTAGGACATTGGATGTTCAGGATCATGTTCCTCACATGTTGCCCTGTTTGTTGTTATATTTCAGGTGATTCAAAAGAACCAGAACTTGACCAGCAAGACAGCCGAACCTCCATCCGCCGCCATCCTCGCCGTTTATCTCGACCAGGCTCATGAGCTGCCTGTAAGATCGTCACTATTTAATTCATGCAGTGTGCATTAAATTTTCATATGTCGCTCACGTCGATGTGTTTATATTTCAGATGAGAAAAGGTAACAAGGACCCAAGTCCCATGGTGCAGATTTCCATTCAGGATTCAACTAAAGAGAGCAAAGTAAGAATTTAGCTCTTCGTTAAATCATTTCCACAAACTCTGAGCATAATAAATGTCTTCTCCTGTTTTCTTTAGACTTGCTATGGGACCAACAGCCCTGTGTGGGAGGATGCTTTCACCTTCTTCATTCAGGATCCTCGTAAACAAGATATCGACATCCAGGTAAGTCTTCAGTAGCAGCTGAACTCATCAATTAGGCTGGCTGCATAGATTTATTCCCGAGGTTTCAAGGTGATTAGTACACTAACACCTTATTGATTTTACATCTGTTTTTAATCTATGGACTTCACTCTCTTCTTTTCACTCGGATGTCTGCCTCTCTTGCTGTTTCTTCTGCTGACTCTCCGTCTTTGAACCAGGTGAAGGACGATGACCGCGCTCTGTCCCTCGGCAGTCTGACCATCCCTCTGACCCGTCTTCTGGGGACCCCCGACCTCACCATGGACCAGTGGTTCCATCTGGAGAATTCGGGTTCAGCCAGCCGCATCTACGTCAAAGTTGTGCTTCGGGTTGGTATTTCACACGTACACTTTGCACACATGTATGTTGTGTAGTGTGCTGCAGGAAAACTGTGAAGCAAGAACTTTTAATTTACCTTGAGTGTCTGTTGCCCAAACAATGTAATATATTGGAGAGGCTTTAAGCACTGCAGCGCATTTCCCAACAAACGTACGTTAATGCAACACGAGAAATAACATTATTTAGCAATTTGATGCTTGGCAGTTGCTCTGATAACCGCACTTGTTTCCTGTTAGGTTTTGTGGCTAAGTGACGACACCACTCCAACAACTCCATCTCCTCGTCCTTCGGCCTCTGGGTCCGGGATGGGCCACGGGGTAATCCCGTCAGAACTGAACCCAATGGGGCCCGGTGGCTTGGCTAAGCCTCCATCAACACGACCACAGCACACCACACCTGATCCAGAGTTTGCAACAGAGGTAAGAATGAGTTAAATGTGAAATTCAATGGAAAATTTCATGTTTAATTTACAGATTTGTTTTTTTCTGTATTTATGTAATACACAAAAATATCAGTGAAATTACAAAACAGCAGGCTGAGTTGAAATGTCAGGTGTAAAATAACAAATACGTGTAAATATTAATCACCATAAAATCTGTTTTTGTAAAGGAATAAGTTCACATTCGCAAAGTTATTATTATTCAAACAAAGAAACGGTTGCCCATGAAGTTGGAATAAAATATTTTTTTTACTTCTTCTTATGAAATGATTGTGACAATGGGATTTATTCTTGATCGATAAAGTGTATGTCTTCTCAAAACTTTATTGATTTCACAATATACATACAATACATATCACAGTAAAAATTTAACCACAATTAACTTTTGCAAACTGTGTATTCAGGCTTAAACTAAATTGGGGCATTGAACAATACGCTTAATGGTTTTGTTTCAATTTTTTATCCTTGGTCAATTTAACAGGAGATTTCATGCATAAGAATGTCCAATATTACTCTTTCTATCTATCTATCTATCTATCTATCTATC
>NW_007577958.1:598620-630097 GCF_000690725.1 Stegastes partitus
CACCTGATGGAGGCCCAAAACCTGATAGCCAAGGACAACTTCATGGGGGGCATGGTGAAGGGGAAGAGCGACCCCTACGTCAAGATCCGAGTGGCCGGTATAACGTTCCGCAGCCACACCATCAAGGAGAACCTCAATCCCGTCTGGAATGAACTCTATGAGGTATTGTGACTTTTAAACATCGAGAGGTCAGTTCTTCCTCCTACCGATGAGATTATGAAGCTTTAGCTGAATTTGTTTTCTCCGATGTAGGTGATTTTGACTCAGCTTCCAGGTCAAGAGATCCAGTTTGAGTTGTTTGATAAGGACATCGATCAGGACGACTTCCTCGGAAGGTGCGCAGAGACATTACAAACACATCTTACACAATATTTCTGGTTGCATTGCTCATATAACTGAAGGAAACCATGTCAGATTGATTGATCGAGTCCTGTCTTTGCAGGTTCAAGCTTAGCCTACGAGACATCATCAGCGCACAATTCATTGACACGGTGTGTGATGCATACTGTACTTAAAATGATCCAAACACACGATTTAACGTATAATATTTAACCTGAACATTTTTATGCTGCTCTTGTTTTAGTGGTACACACTAAATGATGTGAAGTCAGGTCGAGTTCACCTGGTGCTGGAGTGGCTGTCCAGAGTGTCAGACCTACCCAGACTGGAGCAGGTTAGACATGTTCTCTCCATTTTTATTTATTTTTTTATTATTGTCTTTTCCTTTTGGATACACCAAGGCAGTATTCTTTTAAAAAACAACTCAATGGTCAATGCCTTAAAGAAATGCTAAACTGAGCAATTATCTTGTAGCAATAATAAAAGTGAATCCAGTCTCATTCAAGGTAATTATGGCTTAAGCCACTTTCTAGTAAAGGCCTTTGCCTGCAGCACTTACATTCCACAACAGGTATTTGACACCAGAGCTACATTTTCTGAAAGCAGGGCCTCAGTATAGAGTTTTTTTCCCCCCTTGTAGGACTTCATGAACATCCTACTTGAAAGACCTTTAAGATAAGAAAGATTAGAACATAAGATAATGATTCTCTGCAGGGCTGCTGGAAGATTTGGTGTAATAACTTAGAAACAATAAAGACCTTTTAGATCTCCCTCTCTTTAAAGGCAATAATACGATTTTTTAAAAGTTTCTCGTAATACAAAAACTATGTACAATGTTAAAGATATTTGTTGCTGCATTTGTTCTGTATGTCCAAACTGGAAGTGACCCCTTCCCAGTGCATCTCTAATCTAAGAGATAAGGGCAAATTTGCTCTCACTGTTATGTGCAAAATGCATTTTAAAGTTTAGCCAAAGTTGCAACTGTAGGAGCTGGTGTTAACCAAATAGGTCGCACTTGCTTGCTGTGCAGCTGCTGAGTGATGCATAACATGTAGGCTTGTTTCTCACCAGGACACAACCTAATTAATTAGTCTCTCAAAGCCTTAGGTTCGCTTCATATCAACTTTAGAAGGTATTTTTGCATGGAATGAGGACTGCAGATTTTTCCCTCATCTTACACAGAGGAGGTGGAGACTCATGGAAACCTAATATTTAACTTATAACTCCTGTTCAGTTGTTCGATTGGCCAAATAAGTTGCATTTTTATTTATTTACTTACTTATTTATTTATTCCTATTGTTATATTATATTATATCTGTTTGTCTCACAGCTTGTAACTCAGGTGGTTATTTACTGATGATGTAGCGTTCTCCATGCTGTTGTTGTTGTTGTTGTTGTTGTCATGTTCTCCCCTTGCCTGGTCCCTTCTCATGTCCCCACACCGCCCTTCTGCTGTTCTTCTTTATCTCTGTTCTTTACCCTCCTGTTTTGTCATTTCGCAAAACAAGAAATAAAATAGAAAATCATGCTCCAGGAGAAGTATGTCAGACTTCTCCCTTGCAGAGCAAATCGGTGTGGCATGACTGGGCATCTAGAACTATCACACTATTTGCCCAAGTTGCTGCAAACAAAAAAAAACTCTTGTAGTGTGTAAGACAACAGAACTTTATTAATCTCAAAGGAAATTTTTGAATCCGGAAGGAAATTCTTGTAGCCTTGGACTTCAGTGTGCTAGTATTGTTGTTTGGCTCCTTTGGCAGTTTAGAAAAAAACAACAAAAAAACAGGCTAGATGACCGGCTGCTGTGGCTGCCAGACAAAAACCATCAAATTAAAGTAACTCAGGTGCAAAAACTATAAATTCACAGACATTTTTCATTGTTTGTTTTGTAGAGGAGTGCTGTTATTTTAGATGTTTGGCCTAAATGATCACAAACATCTTCAATAGGTGTTAACATATTCTCAAGATTGTTTAAAAAAATCTTCTTTTGGAAGACAAAAAAGCCCACTGCACTACTGATTCCAAAACACTTTAGTTTAATATAGTCAAATGAAAATGTACAATGTCAATGAATGTTTTTAATTAATTCTATAGAACGCTCCAGGAGAGATTGAAAAACTAAAAATGACTTTTCATTGTGTTGTGGGCTGCAACATAAAATGGAGACGAACACCAGAGTTTATGAATGTGCTTCAACTTTACAGTTAATGTCTTTAATTTGATAGACTTTCCTGCACAGTTTGAAACAGAAAACTCCTGTGAAATGCATGTTTGTGAAGAAAACTTTCTTCTTGCACAATGAGTCTTACTAAAAATTTCCTCTCTCCTCTCTTTTTATCTCCCTGTGTGACATGATTTCCCGTTTCCTACAGATCTTGCAGTATCAGTCCCAGCACACGTACCAAAACAAGGTCGTGCCATCAGCGGCTGTGCTATTTGTGTATGTGGAGCGAGCCCACGGCCTGCCGGTGAGACCACATCTTTGAGTCCCTGTTGTTTAAAGTTATGCGAGTGGAGGAGCACAAAAGCTGCTTTCATTGTCAGTGTACCGCATAGAGCACTGCACTGTAGTGCACCAATGCAGCTGCTGTTCAGGTATACATTAAATCAAGTGCGTTGACTTTAGTTGATGCTGTTAATTACAATTTTTTGCATTATACTTTGTATGTTATATCAGTTAAAGAAGAGTGGAAAGGAACCAAAGGCTGGAGCTGAGATTCTCCTCAAAGGTGTTTCAAACAAAACCAAGGTAGGTGGATGACTTTTGCACTGAGCATGTGTGTGTAATTAAAAAAAATGTTGTTTGACAAAAGGCATAAATGTTTTACTCCATAGATTTGTGAGCGTTCCACATCCCCTCGATGGGATGAAGCTTTTCATTATTTGGTGCGTGACCCCAGAGATGAAACACTCACAGTCAAGGTGAGAGAATAGACAACAACAGTAAATAAATGGTACCCACACCATTCACCAGGCCTGTCAGTTTTTTCTGTCAAAGCTGGCATGTTGTAGAGAAAGTCTAAAAGATGTGTACTGTGCGTGTTTTCTTCCAGCTCTCCCACAGCTGGGGCCAGGCCCTCGGCTCCTTGACTCTTCCTCTGAGGGAGGTGCTGGCCGAGCCGGGGCTGGTGCTGGACCGCTGGCTCAGTCTGGACGGAGCTCTGCCAGAGAGCCAGATTCTGCTGAGGGTCACACTCAAGGTACTCACAACATACTGCTTATTTTGTCTGCAGTATGTGTGGATGGGAGCAACGTCCTGATTGTGATTCATTCCGTCACTGTTTGTAGCTGAAAGTTATTATCCTGTATTAAACCAGTGTCGAAAAAAAACCCCCACTTATAGCCGAGAAATGCGTGCTCTATGTGATTTTTTACTCAGAGGAGATGCAATGAGTTTATCAGTGGACTTTTGTGGTGCTAATATATGATGGTTATTTTTTTTACCTTTGGACACAACCAGGATGTGTGTTTCCCAGTTTTGAGTATTTATGCTAAATTAAGCTAACTGTGCTTCACAAGTGTATTTTTTTGTATACTTTCAAGGTATCCTTCAGCAGATATGTTGTTTTGTAATTTGGGGGAAATGCAAAACATTAAAGATCTGTGCCGTGTAACTGTGCACCAGTATCTGACAGGGAAAGTAGAATTTACTCACTAGTACAAGATTGTTATGCAGCAGCAGCAGTGTCATATTTAGAAATGATTTCCACGTCTTGCAGCTCTTGGACACTCAGCTGGCAGTGTGTCGTAGGGCTCCAGGGGATGCCGGCAATGACGGCGGTGGAGATGAAGTCGTGCCCAGATGGGATCCTTCCCATCTAGACCTGAGACACAGAGGTGGATTCACCATGTGAGTCACACATAGAGTCCCTGTTCCTTTGTTGTGCCCCACGGTTTCACTGTAAAAACAGCCCTTATCACAGTTTTCTCAGTAGGCTGTTGTTCAGAATATTTCTTCCCAAGACGACACAATGTAAGTCAACACATTTCCCCATTTGTGTCTTCAACAGCAGTGACAGCCCTAACTCAGCAGGCCAGGTGAAGCTGACCATCGGCTACTCCTCCGAGGAAAACCGGCTTTTCATCACGGTTCACTCCTGCAGGTTTCTATTATACACACACTGACCTTTTCACCGTCACATTTATCAGCTGGTACCATTTTATGATCTAAATATGATGTTTGTTTACCCACAGAGCTCTGGCAGCCTGCTCCAAGGACGGTGCAGACCCGTATGTTTCCTTCATCCTCCTGCCTGACAAGAAGGCGACCACCAAGAGGAGAACCGCCACCAAGAAGAGAGACCTCAACCCCGAATTCAACGAGAGGTGAGACAAACAAATGGGACACTTGCGATTGTGAAAGAAGTGTGAGGATGTCAATTTAACTCTCCCGCCTTTCTCGTTCTTTCTGTAGGTTCGATTTTGATTTTTCCCTCGAGGAGTCCACGCAGAGGAGGCTGGACCTGTCCGTGAAGAACAGCGTCTCCTTTATGAGCAGGGAGAGGGAGCTTATCGGCAAGGTATTTATCATTCATCAAAATGCAGTCAGTTATTGCCTCAGGTTGCATGAAAGTCTTGGTTTTGCTTTAGTGATAATCACAAGACTTTTGCTTTCCCTCTTTGTCCTCAGTTGCAGCTTGACCTGGACCAAATTGACCTCAAGGCTGGTGTCACACAATGGTAATGATTCACACTACTGCCACTGGACAACATTGTGTAGTGATGTAAACAAATTCAAAATATTGCTTTGCTAGAGGTTACATAAACTCCAACATGTACCCTTCATTTTCCAGGTACGATTTGGTGGCAGAGACCAACTAGAAGACTCGATACCTGATCTTCGGTACTATATAACATAAACGTTGCTTCTGTGATCTGTGATTTGTGCGTTTGTGTATTCAGCTTAAACGAAAATTTCCACCATCACCGAAGAAACATACTGTAACAACGTTAGCTCCACAAACACACAGTCCATCAGTATTTATGAGAAGAAACTTTACATGTAGCTTATCATTCGTAAAGTGTGTAAATGTGCTGAATTCGTCCTGTCACGGACAGAAATTTTGGCTTCATAGATATTTGATAATGCAACTGTGTTGCACGACAAACCAAGAATATATGTGTTTAAAAGCATGTAAAAGTCCTCTTTGAATTATATTTAAAAAAGGGCTTATATGTGGTTAATATCCTAAGATAGGACTATGTTTTATGGATTTACAGCATTCAACACAAGTGAAAGAGATTTCTTTGAATTTTATTTTTTACAGTCTCCAAACAATTCCCATTGTTTATATACGTTTATATTATTGCCTTAAGTATTACAAAACTGTGCACAGTTTTTCAGTGTTTATGAAATGTGTTCCAGATGAAGTTTTATATGTTTTAACCAGAGCTTTCTGACATTACTTTTATAAATCAAAGTATTACAAACCTAGACCCTCACATTACCACTGAAAACAGAGGTATGATACTGTAAGCAGAGTCTAAATCACTGTGGTTTTATGAAGAGAAAAAACTTTGTAGATAACAAAAACGCATCGCTGGTGTTTCGGCACCCACGGCTTCTTTGTGTTTTTATGTGCTTGTAGCGCTTCAGTGCAGCCGGACCGATGCTGTCGGCTGTGTTTAATGCTTTGTTTTTTGAGCAATACAGTTTACGAGAAGCAGGATTGTCGTGTGTCAGTGGTGGCGCGGCTTCCAAAAGAGACCTGGATGCTGATTTGTGGCAAAGAAAACCTGTCGCAGAAAGGAAACTGCTGTGCTTTGACATAATTTGAACATATCATCGTGTATCTGCTGAAGTTGTTGATTAAAGTTTGCACTCTCATGAATGACTTTGTGATTTTATTTCATCAACAAATTTCCCATCAACAAAAAAACAGGCTGCAGGGTGGCGCAGTTGGTAGCACTGTTGCCTTGCAGCAAGAAGGTCGCTGGTTCGCGTCCCGGTGGGGGCACCAGAATCTTTCTGCGTGTTTGCATGTTCTCCACGTGCAGCGTGGGTTCTCTCCGGGTTCTCTGGCTTCCAACACAGTTGGAGGTTGAGGTTAATTGGTGATTCTAAATTGTCCGTAGGTGTGAATGTGAGTGTCTCTAAGTGTAGCTGGTGACCTGTCCAGGGTGTCCCCTGCCTTCACCCTAAGTCGGCTGGGATAGACTCCAGCCCCCCCACGACCGGTGTATAGATAATGGATGGATGGATGGAAAACAAAAACAAAAGTGTCATAGTCACTTCTTGCCAGCAGAAGGCGACAACGTGCTGACAGACCATCACTTGTCTGCTCCAGCTGTATGGAAGCTCACTGGCTGCAGATGTGAGGGGCGGGGTGGAGGAGGAGGAGGAGGGGGAGAAAAAAAAAACAGAGAGGATGATTGACATGTGTTTAAGCCAACGGGAGCGACGTCCTCCCCACTTGGAGGCGGGACCAGAGAAGAAAACCTGCACTCTGAGTGGAGGCAGCAGCACAGAGCTTAATCAGGATCACACAACAATAATGAATGGAAACACGTCGTAGCCAAGAAAGTTGAGCAGCAACTAGAAAAGTAACTGTCGGTGCGCATTTTTGAAAGTTATCTGCCGCAGGTGTTAGGAGAAGAAAGATCTTGTTGTAAGTAATGGATTGGCCAGGCAGGTTAGAAAGTGCTTTCTGGAAGCGAAAGCAGCTGTGCTGTTATAGTAACTTTTAAATGTTTTGAAGGGGAAACTACAGTGGAAGACACTGTAAAAACCTGAGCGCGTCGTTATTCGTGCGTAAATGGCATTTTGGAACAGTAACGCGCTGTCAGTTTGCTGGATTATTTGGATTTGAATGAAACTCGTTGGAATACGTGGGAGATTTTTTTTTCTTTAAATTGGATTATTACCACTAAAAGAAGGATTGGAAAGATTTTTTTTATAAAGAGGATCCATTACTAAAAGAAGAAGATGGGGAATATAGAGAGTGTGGATGGCCAGTCGGAGATGAAGCATCACATCATGCCTCTGAAGGTGCCCATGCCTGACCCCACCGAGCTGGAGGAGAAATTTGCCATTGTTTTGGTAAGTTACAGTCCGAATGTCACACAAACAGCTGTGAAACTGGTGTTTTGTTTTGTAGCTTTTAGAGTTTTGTTTCCATCTTTATCACAAACATAAACATTCCCGGTGGTGGACATTGTTGCTCCTGGATTCAAAACTTGACTTTTTTTTTGGTTTAGATTTGAGTTGAAAAGTGTGTGTATTTACACTTCTGTGTGTTCATGAGATCTAAATGAACCGACCTGTGCTGTCCCGCCCCTCATTCTCTGCCTGCTGTCCCCCCTCTCCTCTCTCCTGCGGTTCTTTTGTCTCTCCGAAAGTCAGACAACTCAGCGTTTGGCTGAAGTGGCAAATACTGAGCGCAGCATGGTGGGAGTTAGGAGGGAGAGGGGGGGAGAGATGAAGGGCTTTTTTTTCAACAGGGGGGGAGGAAGAGTCATGATACTGTATATCCTTGATAGAGTCCAACGCGCATTCTCTGTCTCTGGGTTTATTTCGTTTAGATTTCTCGCTGCAGGCAAACCATCTGAAAACAACATTTTCTGAATTCCCCCAAAACTCCCACAGCCGAAGATTCCTCCCCCTTCTCTTCCTTCCACACACCAGGCTGAAGCTGAGCTGTTTGAGTGCTTTGTAATAATGAGCACACAGTCGACACCCACTTTTTACCGTCTATCAACACTCAGTTGAAGTCAGGATGACAGAGTCACGCTGTCATTTTCACGTCAAAGGGGACATTTCACTTTCCACCAAGTTACAAACAGGGACTTTACGCGTTTTCTCTGTTATATGAGCACTCATGTGTACCAGTACTCAGGAAACCTTTTGTTTAGTCATAGCAAATTAAAGAACACAAGACAGAGCCTCAATAATCCCAGAAGAAGTTCTTCATACAAGAAGTTGTTCTTAACCAATGCTGGAATTTTGAGGTTGCTGTTTATAGATAAATCTGAATTATATTAAAAAGGTAAAGAAATGGATGTCATTGTTTATTATCTTTCCAACAATGTACTTCACAAACTTGTTAGCGACTTACCAGGAAGACTGACTCTGCGCCACCATCTGCTCAGCTGTGACTCTGCTACATGTGCTGCAGAAAGCACTGAGGACACAGGAAACAATGGAGCTGAAGCTGCTCTGTGATAACAGTTTTTCGATCGCCCCCAGCATCTTCTTCTGTATTATGGTCTGTAAAGTTGAGTAAAGGATACATATTGCCGCATTTTAAACATGTACAGCAAGACGAATACATTTGTGACAAGCCGATATTGGCTGATAATATCCATCCCACAATATATTAAGAAACATGTGCTGTTACTAAATGTTGCCTTTTATTTTTATACTTGGGTAGATCAGCAATTCTACTTTAACTATTTTTTTTCACATTTGATGACCAGATGAGCTGCCACCAGAAGATTTTTTTTTACTATTTCTTTTCTTTTCTTTTTTTTTTTTTTAAACGTAATTCAAATATTAGATTTTTATTCTTGTGAGTAACAACTACAAGGTCCTCACTAAATCTCCTTATGTTTTATTCAGCTTATCAAAACCAAAGAATGGAACCAAAGCCTAAACAATACAGGATATTTGGGGCAGATAACGACTGTAGGGAGTAACAAATTCTGATATATTGATCTTGAGTTCTATTGAAAAGGGAAAGACATGGGGTCAGTCTTTATTATCTTTCCCGCAATGGATTTTTACAAACTAGTTAGCAACTTAGCATGGAGACAAAGCTTGACTCTGCACCACCATCTGCTCAACTACATGTGCTGCAGACAGTGTTGAGAATATTAAGAACACTGGAGTTGGTGATGCTTTGCTGGGCAGATGAAACCATTTCTAAATGATCCCAAGCATCTTCTTCTGAATTATGTTCTGTTGAGGGAAGTTTACATATTGCCACATATTGCACATTACTTATACACTAATACTGAAATATCTGCACCAGCCCAATATTTGCTGATAATATTGGCCCAATGATGTATCAGTCAGGCTCTGCTGAAACTAAATTATGTTTTTTTTTTTTTTTTTTTAATCTACATAGGTGGAAAATAATTCATTAACTCATGTACATGTTTGCATTTGATTATAATAGGAGTGAGTCACAAGAGAATTAAGTAGAACATTGATTTTTTTTTTAAAACTTAGTTTAAATGTTTGCTTTTTATTCTTCTGTTTAACAACCACTACATTTTTTTTTGCTGTAAAGACAGTATTCCAAACTGATTATTAAAAAACCCCTAACATCCCATCTTTGCATTAGTCACGCCTCGCTTTATTTATTTATGTTTACTCAGTAAATTAAAACCAGCATAGAAACAGCGAGTTGTGGTTTCATAAGGGGTTACGTGCCAGCCTATAGTCATTTCCTGGAGTCATGTTGTCACTGTGAGGTTGCTAGGAAACCCAGTGAGACACTTTGGGAACTGGTGAGTGCGATACCAACCTCTCACCTAACTCGAGACGAGGAAGGTGCTAAGCCCGTATTGCTGATGTTTGACTTCGGCTGAGAGAATTTCAAAGCGGGAGGAATCACTGTTCGACTCTGCTGCTCGCTAAAACCGCATCAGCACCGAGAGAGGAAGAGGAGTCACAAGTTGACTTTGCTTCATTTTAGAGGGAGCAATTAGAAGCACTTTTGATCTCAGGGCAGTAGCTGAGTAAATGTTCACTGAGGAGAACTGCAATTTCCTAGAAGTCTAGTCAATGGAACATGCTTGCTGCTCTCTTATTTTACATTTAGCTGAGCAATATTTTGGTCACGCTGTGTTTTCACCAGGACTATTTTAAATTGCATATTCGAGAACTTTTTTCCATCCCTGCTCAGCTCCACGTGCACCCACAACGAGGCAGAAAGCTCAGTAGCGTCGCTTCAGCTTGTTGCTCTGTTACAGCGTGTATTTTTCTGCTACACATAGAAGTTTTTTAATGTATAGAAACAGACTATACCTGTCTATTTATTTATTCATTTCAAACAGTATCATTATGATTTCTTCCCCCAGGTGCTTATTTCGTGCTCCTCACTCCACATTTCAGCGTAACCACACCCAGCCTTGACTTTCAGCTGTTTAAGACCTTAATTACAGCATCAAGTGCCAAAGAGCTTCACAGAATTACTCCGACAGTCTCATTCATGAATACGTCGTGGACCCTCCATGTTCCTGGAAGACAGCCATTATTTGCTTGCCAGAGCTATCAGCAGCCTCAGACCGAGGCCTTCGTATGAAGAGACCGGCGCAGCACGAAGCCATTCAGCCCCTGCTTGTTGACTGCTGTGCTAAATCTCAGCTATTATGACAATTATACACTGTACTACACTGTAAGCGCGAGAATGACAGCTCAAGTCATGTCTCTCTTACGCGGATAACTTTTTTTTTTGCAAGTTAGTGGTTATAAAAAGACAGTGTAGCGGAATGTTTTTCCATGCGACTGATGGGTAAATCATCCTAAAAAGATTTGTAGTCATCACATTTCCCATAAATGAGGACTGGAAATTTCCTTCTTTTTTTATTTTATTTTTTAAATCAACATACATCCTGGCTAGAGACGAGCAGTCAGTAGTTGTTTGACTACCCTGCGACACAAAGCCAATCCCTGTTATTATGTCCAGCCGTGCAGAGCAGATGATTTCAATGCATGAAGCAGTAGACTCAACATCTCAGTTGTGTTTCTGAGTGGGAAAAGTTTTCAGCGTCTCTCCACCCCACCCCACACTGCCCCATAATAGCTCCAGATTTCCTTTACTTGTGGGAAAAGGACAGCATGCTTGTATATTTTAGTGTCCTTATCAGACAATGGTCCTCTCTCGGCCCTGTTGGCCTCTTGTTGCGAGATAAAGGTACATCAAAAGCTTTTGACTTTGTGGTTAAAGCTCTTCAGGAAGACGAGGCCGTGGCTTTGCTGTCTGGCAGCGGCTATAGATCTGGGTGCTCTCTCCAAAGCACCACAGTGTATGGGCCACTTCACCTCACTTTTTCTAGACTGAGCTGATTTCTTTCTTTAGTATTTGTTTGCAGAGACTTCGTCGCAGCTTTGACTCGCCATAAATGGATATTTTGAAATGGGTAATTTCCCCCTCCTCTGGACCACTGTGTTTCCTGCTGCATGATGGCATGCTTGCGTAAATGGATGTGTCTGCATCTGCATGGTGGGACTGCCCCCTCAGACACAGCGCACAGACGTCCCACTGGAATGACAGCAGCCCATAATGATGTCATGGGCGCAGCAGCAGCCTTCGCCAGTGTAGTAATATCCCTGCGCTAATGACTTTAACAGGGTCGCTCTACTGTAGATGGTCGAAGGCAGTGGAGGAGGGGCGAGACCCCTGGGTTAGCTTCGACTGCTTCATGCCGTCTGCCTATAAAACGCCTGGGTCAGGTCTAACAGGCAGCATGTGCTAAAGGCATCGTCTCACTCCTTCCCGTCTCTTTTGTCCTGCATCCTCAGAAAACAGCTTTAGCTCTGTCTTCTGTGGCTGGAAACAGCTGCCTGGCATTTTCCTCACTCGCTTTACAGGGGAAATTGCATTGTAGCCAGTGGTCGTTGTGGTTGGTTCGCTTTACTGTAAGAACTGTGTTCCTGCAGGCTGCTACTGGTGCACACAACAGCAACACACATCTACCTAGACCTCACAGATGGGCGGTTGTAGATGCACCACATTAAAGCCGTATCTATGAAATGACATCTTTGTAGCATTCTTTTAATAGCTTTGGCTCCTTTTGCACTTTTTGCTGTCCTTGATCAGTAACTCTTACTTATCCTTGGCTTCGTGCGACTCCAGATGGAAGCAGAACCTCTCATTCACTCACCCAGTCAGTGTTTCCTACCTTCCCATTCCCCCCGAATTCACTCTCACTGTGGGTCTGCCCCACAAAATAACTTTCTCCATATGACTCTGTCCTTATGAAAACGACGTGAGATGAGTGAGTGGCGTTTCAAAGCCTGAGATCCTCAAAGTTCCAGGATCGAGCACCAATCCGCCGCTGGATTCCTGCGGCCTAGTCGAGGCTGAGGCCACAGGAGAACTCAAAAGAAGGAAAATTCCCTTTGAACTGGCGGTCTGCCACTGTTCTCGGTTGTAATGACTTTACCAACATTTTTAAACAGCGCACACATATTTAAGAGCTGTTACAGGAGCAGCAGAAGGATTATTTTCGCAGCTTGATTGCGTTGGAAGCCATCCTAGCCGATTTGTCTGACTCTGCTCAACTTTCCTCTTCTTTTATACTCTGACACTGAGTTGCATCATTCATGGATGTGCTGTTGCTGCTTTTCTTTTGACTTTTGATTGTTCGAGGAGAAGGTCTCACGAATAAGCCGCAGCAAATGTTGGGAAAACTGCAGATGGAGAGGTTAGCGGTATGTCAGGGTTAGTGAAATCAGACGTGCTGACAATGCGCCCTGTCTGACATCACTGTTTTTTGATGGCTGAAGTCTAAAGAAAGCTGTGCTGTCTGCTTGATGTCACTCAAGTGGAACTAATGGAGTCAAGCTGTGCGATGCATTTATTGGACGTAAATCGTTTTTTATTTGTTTAATGGCTTGCCGTTTTTCACGTCTGATATGTCTACCACTCCCTTTTTCTCCACCACTCCGCTTCTCGAATGAGGGGAAAATGTGTTTGTTGTCTCCGATTCAGCCACCCACCAATGTATCCCAGGAAGAGGGGGATTATGGGAGTCGAGTGCATGCAGTTAACTTGGTTTTAGAGCAGCAGGCGGAGGGAGGTCAGCACAAGGCTGCCCACCTGGCTCTCTCCGCCCTTAGGCTACAATTGCCCGGTCTGAGCTGGTCTTTATGGGGCGTTTCAGTGCTTCGCTACAGCTTTCCAAGCAAGTTAAAGACCGCATTTAACATGTCCACGCAGATTGTGTATGAAATTTCACCAGATTTGTAGATGTTTTTATAGAAAAATTTGGCGAAATATATTTATTGCTTACTTGCCTGGAGCTGGATGAGAATAATTTATGACTGTAAAATGAATATGAAGCTGCAGCCAGCAGACAATTAGTTTAGCATACATACTTGAAAACAAACGGCAAGCTTAGCTCTGTACTAAGTGAAAAAAACAACATATGAACACTTCTTCTATACACTCAATGGCACGTTACATCTTTTGTCTTTACTTTGTGAAATCAGAAGTATAAAAATTACAAGTTGAGGTTGGACAACTCGCCAGTTTTCATGCCAAATTGTAGCTGCACAGTTATATGTCAAACTATCCCCTTGAGTCAGACAGGCCAATAAAGCACTACTAGCATTTGTTTACTTGCAGACATAACTTATGTGTTCTCATTACTCAAATGTGAATGTGTCTTGCCTCATTGAAATGTCACGTGTTTGTCATTTCTATGCATAAATAAGTGTTTCTTGGTATGCACATGTGTGTCAGTGGGGGTTTGCATGTGGCTCTAATGCAGCTGCACCAAGGCTGTAGGTTGGAGAGGTGGTTTCCTCTTCAATACAATGGGGACTCTGTCAGTCAGTGTTGTTTTAGAAAGGGGGCCTCATCCCCTGGTGCCTTTTGTGCAGCAGCACTCTTTTCGTGGACGTTCTGAAGAAGTGCCTTAAGCCCGTTTAAAGCGTGCTTGATGCTGCCCTCAGTATACGTTAGTAATGTGATGTAATAATTTCCCATTAACATCCTAAATGACCTATACTGCTCTTTCATTGTTTCCTCATTTCTCAAGACTTCTGCTTCAGTTTTTCTTTTATTAGGTCGACAACTCAAGTGACTGAAATCATATTTAGAAACAACAGGGGACTTTATTTTTTTCAAGACTTATGACTTGTGATGTCATTCATGAGTTCTGTGAGCCCAGACTTTTTGAAAAAAAAGTTTTGGTTCCACTTTGTTTTATTATTGCTGCTTCCTCCCTCTCTAACAGTCCAAGGAGATACATCTCTCCAAAGTTAATCCCATTCAAAATTTTAACATTTCTGCCCAGTTCCGGCTCAGATTTAACTGGGCGGTGTGTTTAAAGGCCTGACTGCATGAGTTATTAAGGCATTCTTGTACCTGCATTCCCTGCATTCCCTGTCTATACTGCCTTTTGGCTGAGGTTTCCCTGGACCCTGCACGGACACTCAGAGGAGAACAAACAGGAAGTTGGCCACACAAGAATGAACAAATACCTCTGATTCATGACCGATTGTAGGATTTTTTTTGTAACTTACTCCTGACATCACCTTTGTCTTTCTTTGTGTTCACATTTCCTCAACACAGTATGTTTCAAAAAGACAAATAAAATAGACAGCAAAGTTTTCAGGTGCAGTAGATTTACATCACTGTTGCTTTGGACCATGAAAACTTTCCAGATAAGTGCATGTAAACAAGCATTTCAAGTTCACTCCAGAAGGACCTTGAGCTCAGGACATTTTCTACTTTATCAGAGGCTATAACGGGGCTTCAAAGAAGTCTGTGATGATAATGGAACCCAGCTATCACGGCTCTCGATCACGGCTACATCACCAGTTAAATAAACGGATAAACAAATGGGAGGTCGTTCTTGATTTATGAACTGGAAATAGCATTCCACCAGCGTCCTGTTGTTTGCGGAATGTCCTTTTGGTCGTGTGTTGTAAAGAAGAGATCGGAAGCAAAGCTATTTCTCTCAAAGTGACTCAGAGGTGACGGACTGAAAGATATAAGTTCAAGCGAGAAGAGAGGAAGCTTTAGAGGCCATTCAGGCTGGAGAAGTGAAGGCTGTGAACTAACATGAGGGCAGAGACGTCCGAAGGAAAACCTCACATCACAGCTGTAAAGTGTTACCTTTAACTCCTGACGTAAAAGGAGTTTAACACCTCATGATGTGACGCTGCTGAGAGAAAGTTTCAGCCTTTAGAACTGCTTTGAGTTTTGACCATTTTTTTGCTTGAAGAATGATAGCGCTGAGACAGTTAGCCCATTCAACAAAACATAAATCATTAACAAGTCTGATAATCAGTTTAACTGTTTATTTACCATCTGAACCCCCAAATCTGCTGGAAAGATTGAAATTCATGTGATTTTTTTGGAAAGATTATTAAAGTTACATTATTTAGAGCCAAAAACTGTAAAAACAAAAAGAATCATCGGCTACTCAACCTTCTGACTGTCCCTGAACTACTCATCTGCGATTTGTCTTTCCTTTAGAGAACAACCACAGTTTAAGCTGAGGGCAGCATCAAATCATGATATTTCATTAAACTGCTACTACACAGTCATGCCTCAAAAATTAAGGGATCTTTCGGCTTAACTGCAGGCTGTGTTCAGAAAAGAAACGAGTATGGAAACAAGTCTAAAATGTAAGCATTAAGGCATCTACAATATGTGGATAACATTATGTCTTTTTCTACTATTCTACTCAGAAAATGCTGTACATTTTGATTCCATGTGGTTTCAATTTTTGCAAAATAAACAATTAAAGAAACTGAGCTTCCTGAATTCTCTGTTTCCAAAGACTTGCAGGACGTCATATTGTAAAGAAAAACAGTGAGACAAGTGTGACAGAAGCAAAAAAATACCCAGAAACTGCTTGGGACTTGGAGGGTTAAAGGAAAAATCCCTTCTGGTTTTCCCTTTTCTTTTTTGTACCATACTGAATTAAAGTTCTTTTTGTTTTTGACTTTAAATTGGTCAAACTGGTCAGACATGAAGATGTCACAAAACAAAGTATGTATAGTTTCACTCCTAATGTGTGCTTTGCTGTGGAACTACAGTGACTAATATGCAAATAAGAACAGTTTAGTTTCTGTGGAATTTACAGAAGTTTCCTCCTTTATTGTTTTAGGGCTGGATAACTGAAAGTAATTTAGGGTAAGTCTGTTTGCATCAATTGTGTTACAGTGTTTTCGCTCACAACGCATGCTCTGGGTTTCACATGATGAGAATGTGGTTTGCCCACTGACGCTACGTTAGCACATAAATAGGCTACGTGGCCTCACCTGTTATGTTAATTTCTTAATAAACAAGCTCCTAAGCCTGTTCATATTTGCTTTGCAAACAAAGACCAGTATCAAGAGAAGTGAACAGGGAGGAGTACCAGCCTCATGAAAACTTTATCTCTCTGCATCGTCCCCTCTGCACTCTCTGTCCCTCATATCGTCAATCTGTTTGGTAGCATCTGTTTTGTCGGCCTCTCGGTCCTCCAGCATCTTTGTGCGGCCGCTCATGCTTTGTTGAACTCACCAGGTTTGGGTTACCTCGCAAAAGAGCGATGGGCTGATCGGATGTCTGCTCAGAGAAAGGGGGGCAGTGTTTTCTCACACTCTGCTCTGTTGCTTCCAGTTAAATGAGGCTTTACCTGGAAGCTGGAAAAGCAGCTTCAGTTCATTTATACATAAACACATTGTTGGAGTGGATGGTGTAAAAACACGCGCTCATATTACACGTAGAAGAACAAACCTACACTTACTCGGGGCAGTTTTTGATTTCCTGAAGAGTTAAGGAAGTCCCTGCAGCCCTGTGACGACAACAGCTGAGTCTCTCATCCTGTCTCCTCTCATTGTGTTTCAGTAACAAGGAAAAGGAGGAATCCAAACAATAGCCCTGACAGCGACGTTCATTAATAGAAAGCTGGTATGATATGTTAGACCCTGTTATAATCTGAGTCTGATTCATTTTGATATTTACCACAAATGACGTCATCTAAACAGGTCATCTGGTGGGATCAGCCCCACCTATCCTCTTTTATAAGTGTATGTGACACGAATAGTATGTCCAGCAGCCAGAGGTTGATTCTGTATTTAACCTTTCTCAGACTTTGTTAGGGTGTAGGCAGTTATTTATTTCCCTTCTTCTCTCTCTCTCTCTCCTTTTTTTTCCCCTTAAAGGAGACATTTATCTTGAACTACATCCAGCCATTATATAGGAAGAACTGGTGCATCACTCTCCCTTCTTAACTATTCTCAGTTAAAATGCCTAAAGGAAACACAGTCATGCCAGGTCCCATATTCATTGTGTTTTCTTTGCCTCCTTATTGGCTCCACTTCCAAACAGGGATCAGTGGTCTGGCTTTTTCCACCCGCTTCAGACAGCAAACTTTAGTAAAGAGCAACAGGTCTTATCTTACCCTCACTGGCTGTTTCATTATTTTTCTTTGTTACAGGATCATTAAAGTGTGTTGCTTTTTCATATATAGCAGCGCTGCTTTGAAACAATATACGCTATTTTAGTTAAAGAAAAGAGAAGAAGCAGACAATAATTCACTCTCAGATGATTCAGTACATATTCTGTTTGCTAGTTAGTTTTCTCTCCTCATTGTTCTGGACTCACACGTAAATGTTTGCAGCCATACTAGATAAATTGCAACATCAACCTTTTATCATCAAAAACAAGCACAGGATCGTTGTCCAAAAAGGATGTGAAACAGCTGACCTCACGATTTGTTTCCCCGTTGGGTTTGAGTTTTGTCTGAGTCAGTACAGTAACTCAGAAGTCTCTGCACTCAAAAGTAAAGAAGAATTTATTTCAGAAGTTTGTCAGAACAGTGCAACTGACTGTTCAGCTGAACTGGATTGAACTGCAGGCTGTGCTTTTACAGAACACATAAAAGACAAGTATGGAATTTTTAAAAAAATGAAATCGTAAAATATCTACAGCATAAAGAGTCACCATTTTTTTTCCAGTATTGGTAACACATGTGGGCACTTGAAAAAGTGTTGTACATGCTGATTCCAGGTGTTTTCAATTTTTGTAAAAAGAATAAATAATCAAAGCTCACTACTTCTAGCCGTGGTTGTGCTGTTTCCACAGAGGTACAGGACTTCATATTACAGTGAAAAATGAGGCCACAGTGACTACAAATGTGTCAGGAGCAGGAAAAACCCCAAGAATTGGATTGGATTCAGAAGGTTAAACATTGTGTTGTTACTGGTTTTGTTATTTATAGCTTCAAAGGCAAGGAAAAGTAGTCTGACATTTCGGGGAACATGCTTATTCACTTCTCTAGTTTGACGAGAAGATTGATGCCACTTTCATGCCTTTACGTTCAATATGCAGTTACAGTGAGCAGCCAGTTATCTCAGCTTAGGTAATTCACATTAACTTGCAATTAAGCAAGAAATGTGCTGCAGATGAGCTAACGCAGTCAACTCCTTGTCTTGTGTGGCTGTGTTTACTAAGCTCACTGCATTGTTGTCTTCAGTTTTGACCTTTGATTATGTTAGCGGGTCCGTTTACAGTGGAGTTGAGCCACAGGTCCCTTCTTCCTGGACCCCACCCTGATGAGCAGACTGTTACGTGTTGAGGCTGTCTGGGCCTCCATGTCTGAACTGCCACAGGCTCTGAGCAGCACGGTGAGCTCTTGAACCACCCACTCCTTTCCCTGCGAGAAGTCTGGCCTGTATAAACCAATCAAAGCAGATAAAAAAAAAAACACAGACTCTGCGTTTCCAACCCACTGATGGAGCACAAAGGAGAGAATGCGTTTGCTTTATAGGCCACATGCAGGTTGTTTAGGTCGGAACATTTGATTTACGTTAGATAAGACAAACCATATTACCTTTTTTCTTTTTGCGCTATGCATTGGGTCACCGGACACTGCAGTCATATAAGCCACATTCAGAGGGCTGCAGTTATATTTTCAAGCAACATTACGAAAAAATGTGATGAACAGTTTAGTCTACAAGGTTTTTTCGACCCTTTCCTGCAGTAGCAACTTCAGATGCAACAGGTTGTCCTCTGCAACAACAAACAGGCTGAGGAAATTCGCAGGCAGAGCTCTGCAGTTAGGAATAGTTTGGTTTGGTGTGTGGGGGTGTTACAAAGGTGTGAAGCTGTGAGAAAGGTCATGGAGGAAACATCCTGTCCCTCTTTCTGCTTTTTTTCTCCTGGCTAACGTTTGCAGGTCGTAAACTCAACTCAAGGCTAATTGTAAATCAGCTCAGATTAGGAGGCTGTCCGGCGGAGGGCAGATGGAGTTGCCCTGCGGACTCTGATGTCTGAAGTGACCGTGGGTTCTTCAGCATCCACGTCTGTCGTGGGGTTTTTTTTTGTGCAACTCGAGTGCCGTGCCGAGTCCTTGATCGCTCTCCTGGACTCTCTTTGCCTCCTTAACCTGTAACATGACCCCGTTTTTTACTGTTGAGTCCTTAAAACCTTCGTCCGCTTTTGCTAATGGCTCAAATTTCTCTTTGTTTTAGAGTTTAGAACCTGGTGCTATTGCTAGCCTTTTCTTCTGCACAATATGGATTTATTTTCATGGTTTTTAACAATCAATGACTCTTTATAGCATCAGTTTATGTCATTCATAAATGTGAATATTTCAATCTTTCAACATGTTAGAAAACGGTGACAAGCGGCCATTGTGGCATCTAAAAGGTCTATTTGCCCAAAATCGAAATGTATGTAATTTACAATGATATGAAGAAAAGTCAAATGGCTGATACCAGGATTCAGTTTCGGTCACTCTTATTTCTTCCAATATATATTTTGTGACTAGCTTTATGTATTTCTTTTCTCTGATTTCTATGCAGGAGATTTCTACGTGAAAAAAAAGTATTTTAATCATTTATCAAATTAAGCCTTATCAGAGTTTAATACATTGATACTTTTCTGTCCTATAACTGGTTTTGTTTGGAAACTCAGTCTCCCGTTACGGCTCCCAATGTTGCCCTAATGATTTTAGAGATAGAGAGCAGTGACAATAGAACCAGTTCATCTGGTTATGCAGTGTACTGGTGTTGTGTTTTAGCCGGATTTTGCTCCACAAAGCGCCAGTGGTGGAGGGGGAGGGATATACTGACCCTGCCCACCAGCCATTGTTAGCAATTTTCTATGAGGAAAAAAAAAATAGCTCAAATGTCAAAGGATGGGAATGGCACAGCACCAAATCAAAACAAAGCTACCACACTGAATCCTTTGTGGAGCCCCGTCTCAGGTCAAACGAGAAAGGCCACACTGGAGGAGAGAGTCTGTAGGCAGCATGGCAACACAACAACAAGACGCAGACATTTTTGGCATATCTGTAGTATTTTTTTCCTCTAGAATATGCCGGTGAATCCAAAACTATGAAGCGCTACTGCTCCCTGTCCGCCAAATAACGGCTTCTTCTAGCCTCTTATAAACACAGGAAGTGCAAGATAGGATCACTGTGGAAGAAAGTGAAATGAAATTAGCTAAATTGGGTTGCTTGGCTCATATTACCCAAATGCAGTCTAAAAGGAAACCTTCCCTCTGCCTTTTTGCCTTAATGTCGTTCAAGCAAACGTTGTTTTAACAGTTGTGGCTCAGATGCACACGCATCTGCAGAGTGTCACCTGCTTTTGTTTAGAGTACCTGAGGCTCCAACTGTCAGTGGAACATTATTAAACAGAGTCTTCATTGATCATAATGACTTTTCTATTAGGTGACGAGTAGGATTCCTTGTGCATTTATTGATCACCATTTAAACTCTATAATTTTTTCACATCTAATGAAGAGCTGAATAAGTGAAACCATCCATTTAAATGCAGCACCAATAGGCAGGTTGTGGATTTCTTTTGCTCTTTTGTCTGCAACAAACGGATGAGTATCTGTGTGTTCATCTGGCCTACATGCTTTCCAGTAATTCACAATTAAATTACTGCAAAAGTTGCTCTTTGCCTGTTTGCCCCACAGTTCCACTTCTGTATGCATGACTGACCAAGAAAACAAAGGGAAGCAGGCTTTGGGGCTGGACGGATGCTGGAACAGATATCCGGGGTTCTTTTTTCACTTACAATTTGAGTGTTTTATGTCCAATTTAAAGAACATTATCTGAAGTGCATCAAACGGATACTTGTAATCCTTTACGTTATTATGAATTGAAACAAATGTTAATTCACCTAAACTCAAAAGGTTACAGTTACAATATCCAGTAGATTACTGCAGCTGTTGATTGTGTTTATCATTGATTATTCTGGCATTTATCCTCGAATTAATCAGCTATTTTTTTTTGTCTAAAAATGATAAAGAGGTAAGACCCCTCAAGAGTTCAGCATACAGTGACATACGGCAAATGAAATCGGTAAAGTTGTGAGCTTCAAAAGGTGGAACCGAGAAATTTTGTTTTTAAACCGATTATTAAAGTAGTTATTGGTAGAGAATGCATCAGTTAAAATTAAAAGGAAATGCATGTTGAAATTTAGTTTTGTTTATCACCAATTATTTCATACACTGGTTTTTAATCAGTGACCAACAAAGTGGACCATCCTCAAAATATTCACAGTTCATCTGTTTTTTTTTTTTGAAAAACTTCCAAAAATGTTCAGAATGCTCAGACAGATAGTATATTAAAGACAAATACAGATGGAGGATTCTGCTCTTCACTTCTGAGTCTGACCTTCCTAAAGGCTGTGTTGTAGGTGAAATTTCTCCCAGGAGAGGCAGGGGAGGAGAGAGCAGCTCGGGGGTCAGACAAGAGAGAAAATGTACTACTATAAACTACTACTCTAAACAGGACACATTCCTCCTGTAATTCTGAACATCTGGTATGCATGTTACTTCTCCCCTCGCTCCTGCGTGAGTTTTTTTTTTTTTTTTTAGGTTCGTCAAAATACTCCATATGTAACATCTTGTCACTGACTGCACTGAAGTTATAGCTTTGTCATACTTTTTTTTGTTTTCCTTTTAATGACTTGATTGTGGTATCCATTGGCAAGTTTGTTCTTGAGTGTACATTATGATTAGTGATTGCAAAACTATGCACTTTAATGGGAATGTATGTGGAAGTATCATGCCCTTGCCTCTGTCCTGAGTCCTCGCCAGACAGCATGATTCATGATGTGCCGATGGAGTGAGCAATGTTGTCTCGATGTGGAAAACTAATTTTGACATGCTCACATGTGATGTTCCACCCCTGAGTGTTCATCATAGGAACAAATACATGGGGTTTCCATTTATCAAACACTGGAAAAAATCCCAGTATAAACATCACATCTGGCTGAGGATGGGTTAACAGGGCAGGGTGGTGCGTTTTTGAGTTGTAGCTGCAGGTTAAAAGTCAAGCTGACAGGCTGTTTGTGGCTGGGCTCATGAGGTCCTGTTGATACTGGTGTAAATGAGGGTTTGCAGTGCAACAAAATCCCACGTCTCTTCAAAGATAAGCGCTGAGGCGATCAGTTTCAGGGACTGCCAAGCTCCCCCTTGTTGCTGCGCTTCCTCATTTTTGAGATTTCTTTGTCAACCCCCTGTTTACAAGAATTTGGCTCAGTCAAGGAAGTAATTAGTCAAAAGCGTGTCATACAGTTTGTGTTTCTCTTTGCAGTTGTCATCAGAACATAAAATGCTCAAATGGTTCGGTCTAAACACATACAAATTAGAGCATTTAGGGTTTAATTTGAGCCCAGTAAACCGGCCGCCTCAGGACATCTCATGTGGCGTTAAAGTGTTTTTATGGCTGGTTACGATGACAAGTCTGGTAATCGGCCTGCGCTCCGATAGATGTTGTGGTTACCATCAAAACGCTGCCTGAACGATAGTCAGACTGAGAGCAGCGGAGATGCGCATCGTCTCCTGTGACAGGATGCTGAAAGTCAACATAGGAAGTGAGGTCATGTTGCAAGTCCCCAAAATTTCTGTCCGCTTTTTTGCCGTTGGCGCCAGACACTGACACACACTCAGTCACAGCTGCTATAAATAATTTTTAAAAAACTGAGAGAAGGGAAGTATGCTGCCATCATGAAACTAATGCACAGTATTTTGCATTTTCAGAATTCTATGAACCTGCCTCCAGACAAAGCCCGGCTGCTCAGACAGTATGACAATGAGAAGAAGTGGGACCTCATATGCGACCAGGTGATTTCTCAAACTCATGAATTACCAGGACTGTGCTCACACTCGACCTCATAACTGCACCAACATCACCACAGAAGACTAAAACACAGCTTTCTCACAGGACTCCTTGGATTAGTTAAGTTTCAATGTATATTTTTGTAGTGTCAAAAATGATCAAGTTAAGCTCCATGAAATAATTCTGTAGGGTCTTTAGAAATAATCAGTATTTATATTAGTTAGGTTGAGTTCAATAATTTATAGAACTGTAGGGTTTTAGCTATATTATTGTATTGGTTAGGTTATTTTCCAAAGTTAATAACACTGTAGGGTCTCAGCATGAGACTGTTTTAGGGTTTTTGTGGATTAATGTAAAGTAAAGCCGTATTTTAAATAATTTTTCTGAGGTTTTAATCCCCAATATGTAAGTTACTCAGGTAAAATCACACCATAAATAACACTGTAGGGTCTTAATTCTAATATATACATTTGTTAGATTAATTTTTATAATGCAAATCATAATCTTTTCTACAGGAAAACACTTTGATGCAATTGCTGTTTGCTTGATTTGACGTAATTGTTTTCTTGTTTATGTTGAATGGGTTTTTTTTTCCGATTCAGTTTGTTTTCACTCTTTGTCTAGTTTGACATTTGTTTAATTATTAAACACTTTTTTAAAAAGATGCTATAGAAATAAAGTTATCATCATCATCACTACACACTCACATTCAATGTTTGCTCTGTTGTGTATCTTCAGGAGAGGTTTCAGGTGAAGAATCCACCTCACACCTACATTCAGAAGCTACGAGGATACTTAGACCCTGGAGTCACACGAAAGGTGGGACCGTATAAATGATCCTAAGGTATCCATTTAAAGGGGAACTCCACCGATTTTTTGCACATCAATGTCTGTTTATACGTTTTTTTTGCGCTGCAAGTGGCTCCAAAGCGAGCTCCGTGAAATCTGATAAACTGCCTCAAGTGATGTCGATCAAGAAAATGAAGGCTGCTCTTTGTGCTGCTTAAGGCAACACGAGCTGCTGGTAGCGCCACGCACCTGAATCTCACAATTTCAGGCTGTGTTGTGGGCAATGTAGAGACCAGTTTTGGACAAATGCTTGGAAAAAGTCTCTAATTATGTGTAATCAATTTTTTATTTTTATTTTTTACTGTTCATTGCGAGCCTAGAGGTGTTACGGTGCAACGCTAAATTGGTGGAGAACTCTTTTAAATGGACCGTCTAATGTGTCACTGCTTCTTAATACTTAGATAATAACAAATCTGCAGCAATCTTTTTTGCTCTCATTATTTCTTACAGAAGTTTCGGAGGCGTGTGCAAGAATCTACGAAAGTCTTGAGGGAGCTGGAGATATCGCTGAGGACGAACCATATTGGGTAATCGATGCTCATCTGGCCTTTTTCCGGTGAATTGTACAGATCTATTCATCAGTGCGCGAAGCTGGAGGAAACCACAGTATTCTTTTCCTTTGCAAAGAATATTCCTTTGTGTGTCCCTGCTGCTGCTGCTGCTGCAGAGACCCAGAGCTCCTAGTTGTGCCCAGATCTCCCCCATTGTTTCTAACTTGCCAAGCTCTGCAGCTCCACTTCATAGAGCTGGTCCTCATAATGCCCAGATGGTAGCCATTGTGCTGCCTCGTCCACTCCCCCGTAGCGTGGAGCAGGAAGCTTTGTTGTGTATGCCAGAGGGACAGGAAGCCTGGCTGACCATTGCTAAACCCAGTGAAAAGCACAAGAACAAACACAAGGATACTTTGATGTTTACGCATTCCTCACCTAGTAAAGCAAACTACATTTTTTTTGCAATATTCTGTCAGGTTTCAGTGCTGTCCACCTCTCCACCTGCTGCAGGCGTGGATGCTACTTTCTTCTTCTCAGTGCTGCAGACTTGATGCTTGACTGTCATACAGATATTTGCGCATAAAAAGACGCTGCAGTGACTTGCCACTGGATTCCCAGACAAAAACGGAGCATGGAAAAACACTTTGACTTTCCATAGCATTCACTGAACTCAATGAGTAACTCGTATACTATTAGGCTTCATCAATAAAGGGCCTGTTTCAATGTGTTTCCCAGAAAGAGTCACGGGCAAAGAAAAGAGAGGGACTATTTTCAGAAGACTTTTGTGGGTGGGATTAAGTGTAACAGATGCTGGTTTATTGTGTGTGTCTGAATCCTGGGCCCTTTCTGGTGTGTTATTCCTGAGATTGCCAAGAAAATCTGAAATAGCAACTGGTTGGAGAGAAGTAGAGGGAGGAAAGAGTGAGGGGTCACAGGCAAGGAGAGATGGGGGAGGGGGGCAGGAAACTGATGATCAAGCCCACCTCCTCACCCGCCTCCCCACCTCCCTCCTCTTCCCTCCTGCACCGAGTCTCGCTGCTTTGTTCCTCTTTTTCCTCTGCTCACCTCCGCCATTGGCTGACCAGAGCGGACTGTCATCATAACCAACATTTCAAGACTATTTTAAGAACCTTTTACCCCAATCCTGTCCTTCCACCCCTCCTCGAGTTCCCTGAAAAAATGGAGGGAGGAGGTGAAGGGGGTCTGTGGGGGAGGCAGACCAAATACTGTTGAGTGTCAGCGGTTCGACCTGAGCCCAGCTCTTTTAGCCATATGCCCTCCACATTCTTTCTCTCGTTGCAATGGGAATTCCTTTGTTTGGAGTTGTTTCTCTCTCCAGAAAACTGGAGTTAAATGAGGGAGGAAATCTGAAGCCTTGCCCCCGGTTTACGTTCCATGGAATTTTTGCTGAGTTCTTTCAGTCAGCAGGGGGAAGACCCCCTTCAGACCTTCACGAATAATTCACGATTATTACAACTTAGGTCCTATTTTTGTAGTTTGGGACATAAATCCTGTTGGCTCTGAGAACATTATACTCACCAAAGAAAAATCACTAAAGCAATACATCAGATGAGGAAAACACATGAGGTGTCATACACTCATACTTACTGTAAACAAGTCCAGGCAGATTACCAAAACGCTTTTTTTTTCTGAGATAAGATGGAAAGTGAAAGCACCGTAAATGTCTAAAAATTCCCCCGTTGCACAGGAAAATTGTGAGCTCACATGTCTATGTCAAGTTCAGGAGGCCAAAGTTGAACCAACTGATAAATGAACGGACAGTTTGGGTGATAACTTTGCCTTTATTTTTTTTTCTAGATAACTTTTGCTAACCTGAGTGTTTCTTTAAAACCCGTGTGTTTGTCTGGCTTCTGGATTCTTTTTAATAATGGTACTACGTTCCCAGATTTTAGCAATTAACAGTAGAGTGTTTTTAAAAATATATTTAATTGTTGTCAGACGATTAACTAATCATAACTCAAATACATCATTAGCTTCTATAGCTGCAACAGTTATAACTACTGAAACACATACATAATAAAATGTATAAATAAATAAATAAGTCATTCTATATTGTTTACTATTAAATCTGCAAATGTACCTGTATATCAAATTAATTATGTGTGATTAACCAACTAGTCTTAGCAGCTCCACAAATAAGCCTTTACATGAATGTATCAAGGAGCACAGTTGAGATATGTGCACTGATACATGCATCCTCATACGCATAAAAATCTGCATTAACATGCATATTTAAAAATGAAAAAAAACTTATATAGCGCCTTTTTCCACCTTAGTGGTACCCAAGGCGCTTTACAACCCATTCACACACACATTCACACCATTGGTGACAGAGCTGCCATGCAAGGCGCTAATCTGCCATTGGGAGCAACTTAGGGTTCAGTGTCTTGCCCAAGGACACTTCGGCATGGGGGGGGGGGGACCGGGGATCGAACCGCCAACCTTGCCATCAGTGGACAACCCGCTCTACCACCTGAGCCACAGCCGCCCAAATAAATATCTAAATATCTAATTATACCAACACCCATGCACCTGTATTATTTCACCATATGCCACTATCATTTCACTTCAAACAATGCCCTCATTTAGCCCATCTTGTTTCAAAGCAGTCAACATTGCCTCAGATTAATGGTTCCATTTGTCTATAGTTCCTTTTTGTCTCCAACCTTTTGTTAAAGGTTTTCAAATAACTTATTTTTTCTTCTTTAAATCTGTTATTCCAGAAGACATCCCACCACACAATATATTTTATTATATTATGTTATAGGACAGATGGCCAAAAGAAGACTTGACCTGTTATAAACTAGACATAAACCGTACCAAGAGAAAGATCTCTGTGGACTCTAGAAATCACTTTAATCACAATTTTCTCCCTTTTTCGCCTTCTTGTCTCCATTAATGAGTAAAATGCAGTCCTAAAGGATAAGGGTGTGTTCTTGATTCGGTGCCCTGCTGACCCCCTCTGTTCTCATGCGTCACAGGTGGGTCAGGGAGTTCCTCAATGATGAGAACAGAGGTCTTGACGTCCTGGTGGAGTACCTTTCCTTTGCCCAGTGTGCAGTCATGTGAGTACACACAAACACACCTCTCATGGCCAAAGCCTTTCCTGATGAACTGGGTTGGGCAGTGATTCCAGCTGCTGAGTTACCACATTGTGTCATGCGGAGCCTGTAGACTCTAAACTGCTTTGTGCATCTAAAAATGTGCTCTCGGCACATTGCATACTTTGGATGTGGTGGTGTGCTTTGGTTTTGCAAAGTGAATGTGTTTCTAGACAGATGCTATGTGGTTTAGCGCTGAGCTATACGTTGCCTGAATGGGACAGAAAGTCTGTGCTGAGCTTTATCGTGCAGCTTGATGACAGTTCTTGTGATAACCCCTGGCTCTTTACCAAGCTGCCTCGCTAACCTAACCTCCCTCATGCCTCCCATCTACACCCCCGTGCCTCTGTGTTGGCTTGTCTGTTTGTATGTATGTGGCCCAGGTTGGATTTTGAGGGGCTGGAAAATGGGGAGGATGGCTTCTTGGACAAGGCTAAATCTTGGAGCAGGTCCATAGAGGATCTGCACCATTCGAGCACCCAACCCTTCTGCAACACACTGGTGCGCTCGGCTCGCCAGTCTGTCCTCCGGTACGTATTGCTAAGCCAGGCTTCCCCGCTATTTGCTATCCCTGTTATTGCCTCGCTCTGCTAACCTTGAATGCTGTAAACATATATTAGCATGCAATCCTTGGTGCTGTTTTGTTTCAGGGAAATGCCTCAAAGGTTGATAAGTTCTCAGTCTGGTGACCTCTCTCTTGACCTCAAGGCTTTGCACTGCTCAAACTCAATGAGATGGCGAGCTGTATCACACATAGAAACTGAAAATCTTTGACCTTTAGTGCTCTGAGTCTCTGTTTGTTAATGGTCCTCCTTCATCTGCCCAGATGTGCGTCTGCACTGTCTGCAGATGAGAGCCAGCTGTGAGCAGCCGCATGTGTTGGACAGTTGCGATTCTCGTCTTCACCACTGCAAAGACAGGAGTCAAAGAGACATTAGATGTAAAGTTTGATTGAAAGCGATGACATTATTTGATGCACAGAAAATAAATAACTCTCAAGAATAGTTTTCTTTATATCATTTCAAAGGCAAAAGCACCAAAAAAAAGCACCATTTATTCTGGAAAACCTGACGCCTTATGTAGTTTTTATTTAGAAAATGTTGTATATGAAAAGTTTACCAAAAAGTGGAATCATGAGGGTGGTGAAAACCACTTATAAACTGCACAAGAACAGTAATGTTATAAGCACGTGATGACTGTGCAATAGTTACATAACAGCAGTCTGTGTGCACAAACCTGATCTGTTGACAACAGCAAGGAAACCAAGCTCCCATAATGCATCTGTAACCTCAAAAACCATCGAAGTTTTTTCTGTCGGCCCACGTTCTCTGTAATTTTCTGTCTTTGTCTCTCTCTGTGGTACACACTTAAAACATTAGTTATGTGAATTGCAGATAATCTTGAGAAATAAATGAAATGAGCTGTGATTGAATAACAATTTGAAGGTAATCAGCTGAATTTGATTACTGAATCCCCAGGAGGTATTAACTTCTGCCATCTGTTGCAGCTATGGCACGGTTTCGAACAGCAAAACCATCAAGAACTCTCGGCTTGTGAGTCAAAAAGATGATGTGCACGTGTGCATCATGTGCTTGAGAGCGATCATGAACTATCAGGTACCCACACAATGTGCAATCTGACATACATATGTGTTATAAACATGGAGGATCGTGTGTTTCCTGTGCTGTAAAATGCTGGATGTATACTCAGGTATTTTTTTCACCACATCCTGTTCTTTCTCTCTCTGTTTCCATGCAGTATGGCTTCAATATGGTCATGTCTCATGCACATGCAGTCAATGAAATTGCTCTCAGCTTGAACAATAAGAACTCGCGGTAAGAACTGAGGACCCCATCTCCATAGAAGCAGGGTTGGGTCAAACAATAGGGGAAACCCTGCAGCCAGTTCATATGATATGGTTCCCATTCTCCATGGGGCTCGGCTTCTCTCTGAAGTCGAGGATCAGAGGCGTATATACTGGCCGTTAAAGGAATGTTTACTAAGAGGAGATTAGTGGTAAACCACTGGGACTGATCAGTTCATAATAGAGGCTAGGAGGGTAAACACTTAAAAAGCAATAAAGACCTGCCCTTGTTTTAGACTTAAGTATGGATTACAGCTTTCAACCCCTATATGGTGACATTTGCACCGGGTTGGCGGGAATAGCCAGACATTCTGGTTGTATAGATGGTATAGAAACAGTGTTTTTCCAAATTTTCTGTGACATTTCTTTGACTAATTAGTGGGACAGGTAGTGTTTGTAGTTCAACCCTGTGGTGGTGTATTGTACTGATGAATGTCGCCTGCACTTTCAGGACAAAGGCTTTGGTTCTCGAACTGCTGGCTGCCGTCTGTCTCGTCCGAGGAGGTCACGAGATCATCCTTTCAGCTTTTGACAACTTCAAAGAGGTGCCCAGAGCAACTTTCTAATGAAATTTGAACCATTAACATTGTTGAACGGTTTATAATTGAGTGGTAATGCCTTGTTTAGCCTGCGAGGGCAGAACGTACCAAAAGCAAATATTCTCATGTGCATAAAAGCATAAAGAACCAGAGCAGAGGGAGGGACGTTCAGGAACTCTGGGAGATTTCACGTCTACTGAGGGTGTAAGCAAAGCTCTATGGTGGCCTGTCTAAGGTTATTAGTCTCATTAAGACACCAGATGTGAGCCAACCTTGAACAATGATAAGGATCAGCTCCCCGATGGGAGCCAGCGGACCACAAAAATTTGCTTAGCCTCTCAGTTTCTGCCTGTGCAGTCATCTAAACACCGGAACAGGACAATTACCTTGCAGTCGAAAGCCCCCCAAAAGACCCAAGAGCTAATCAACCCACTAGTGAAAACAAAATGGTAATTTTGCAAAGGTATTTTCCAAAATTGTATTTTAATAGAAGGTGGCAGGACTCTGAAATCACAGAAGAAGGCCACCTATGGTATTCAACCACAGCTGCAATAATTAACTATTCGATCCACAACTGCTATGTTTAGTCAGGATGGTAAGAAATAAGCATGCTTTTGTACTGACAAAAAACCCACTTCAGAACGTGAAAAATACAATTTGCTTCCCCATTTCTCCTTTGAGTGTATTTTTGTGCAGGACATTTGCAAAAAAAAAAAAAAGTCCCATGCCTTTCTGGCTTACCTGCTTCCCTTCCCATGAATTATGACAGTAAAAAGAAATTGTTGTTATAAGTAAGCTGTCTTCTATTTGCATAAAGAAGACTTACAGAACATTATGAAAATCTTGTTGATATATCAGAATCAGAATCAGAAATACTTTATTAAGCCCCTCGGGGAAATTGCTTTCTGTTACAGGTGCTCCCATTCAAAAGTCTTAAGAGAAGTAGGAAAGTTTAAAATATATGATAAAAATGTCTACATAAGTATTAATATGAAATAAAATATATCTAAGCATGAAATATAAATGTACATTCTGCTCTTGTAGTTTAGTAGTATATATATTCATATTTTACCTTTGTATTGCATCAAGTCAAGACATAATAGAAGTTTTAAAAAAAACAGAGGACATCATCTTTTTGGAAATTATAAGTAAATGATAAAATAAATACATTTAGATAAAATTATCTTTATGTACTGTAGTTCCATAGTGTTTTAATTATAAAAAGATATTAAAACCAGTGATATATGTATACATATGTATACATTTTCCTTTAACAAAATGTTTTAAAGGGGGATTTTTTGGAAAACAAATATTTCTTTTTTAAGCTTTCTATTTTCTGTATCTTCTCCATAATGTAAAGCAGCGTAATCTGTTCTATCAGTTTCCTCCACAACACAACCTCTCCAACATCAGTCAGATTAATCACTATATCCTGACATAAAAGAAGCAGATTTAAATTAAAGCCGCAAGCGGCATTTGACGGGTCCTCGCACCTACGCTTGTCGGCCTTCGCGCACGTCG